>NC_043985.1:12524377-12769377 GCF_902150065.1 Myripristis murdjan | reverse complement strand
ATGACACAAGCCATGAATAGTGTGAGTTAAAAACTCTTTTTAAAAAAACTACCATAGGCCCTTTCTCCATTTAATAGTGAAACTGTTCATCTGCAAAACTGCAAAATATTAGGAGTGCTCCCAAAATTACTGTGCCTCTCCTCCTCCCTCTCATGATTAAACTGAATTAAAGATGTAAACAAGCTTGTTTGTTTACCTCTTACCTCTATTTAATAACACATTTTTACAACATATTTAAAAAGATAGATAGAACCTCACCTTCTATACACTCCACTTGTGGCTCCTCCCACTGTCCATTCGGCATACAGCGTATAACAGGCAGGTGGCGCTGTGTGTAGCCTGTGTCACACTGGTAGCGGACTATGGAGTTGACAGGGTATTGCTCTCTGCTGCCACCCATCATCCTGGCATGCTCCACCTCGGGTGGCGCATGGCACATGACTGAGAGAAACAGATTTACAGTTTAATAAATTAACAGGCCACATCCTGCATGCCAAGCAGTACTCAGGAGGTCATGGAGGTCATGTGTTTATTTTTTTGTCCCTCTACCTCACTTTGGGTTCACTTTGGAACCACTTTGTGATTTCTTCATGGCTTCGCCTGGAAGACAGTATAAGGCTTTACACCTTGATGTACAAAAGACTATTTTGCACCTTTAGTGTTGTAATGGAAATTGTTAACAACCGCATTCATAACGAGGCAGGGCCATTGTGGGAAAAGATGAGATGATTTCACTGAGGTAGTCTAAGTTCTGAGTAGCAGCCAATGTTCAGTGAAGGCTTTGACAACTCTAATCACTGAAGGCGTGTTCTCAGGTCTCAGAGGTACTCCTGAAACATCATTTCATTACAATTAACTAAATAGGGATTATGGGAAAGGGGTGATACCTACTATTTAGAGAGTAGTCCTGGGTTCAGTGCAAGCTAGTTCAGTAGTGTAGACTGATCCTTGACCCCAACTCTATTAACCTACCAGGTCCACTCTTGCAGGTGAAGGGCAGGTGGTAGTTGCAGGGCACATCATTCCACTGCCCGCCCTCGTGCCAGATCATCACCACGCAGTCCTCCTCAGAATTGAAGTAGCTGTCAGGCTGGTTGGGCCTCCAGTTCTCAAAGGTCTGAGTGAATCAGTTTTATTATTATTATTATTATTATTATTTTAAGGAATGAAGATGAAGACTTAATGAGCATAGTTTGTGTTTAGATAGATGCCTTTTTGTAAACTCATCATACTTGTGTACCAGTTAGAGCGTCTAGTAGACGCAAATGTTTGCATTTGTAGCTGCCTAACATTGCCATTGGGTGCTTTGCAAAATTAGCCTGTTGGCTAGTGAGCTAGCTAACAATGTGGCAGTTGTTTGTTTAGGTTAACTGATCTGACTCTTCTCAAGCTTCATTCAAAGTGTTTAGGAATAGGGACTAGAACCAAAGGACAAGACTAAGGTATCCTGTCTAGAGACAAGATACTTTACTTTGTCACACTGAAACTTAGAAACAAATCTACCATATTGGACCATGAGCTTTTACTTATTACTTACTTAATATCACTGAACTACTTACATCCGCAAAGCAGCAATTGTTTTCCAGCATATCTCAGTTTTTACCCTAATTATAATATATTTATTTAACCATTATTTGCACAAACCCAATTCTTCACTGGACCTCAGTGATGGTAAATAAGGAGGAGGATTAGGGTCACATGAAAATAATAATAATAATAATAATAATAATAATAATAATAATAATAAAAAACAACAACTTTATAATAAAGTAATAAGTGACATTTTTCAGAATTTGGACTTTAATCTGAGAATTCTGACTTTTTAAATCATAATTGTGATCTTAATCACATAACTCTTTTTTCATAGAGCTCCAAATGACAGGCAGATTGCAAGGAGATTTGTGACACTTTTGTGACATTTATCTTAAATCTATTAACATTTTATACAATTCTTTCTTGTATCTTCAGGAGAACTGAAATAGTACATTGTCAAAGAATTAAAGGCTTCAGGGATGGAGCAGAGGTGGTTAGCTGTTTACAATTAAGTGCAAAGTCACAGTTATACAATGGCTTTTCTCTGGCTCCATCTGCTGTGGATTAAGTCCAAAATGTTAGCTTTAATTTTTTTGTGGTGTAATATGTACTTATGATTATAGAACTGTAAATTGTCTATTAATTCCAAATCAGACTCACCAGAGGACTGCCATCGGTCCAGCGGAACTCATTCTGCTCCTCTTTGTCATTGAGTCCAATCCACTGGTAGTCCTGAGCATTGGCTACAATAAAGAAAGAAAAATAGTAGATCTTGGAAACAATTGAAACATGTCCCCCAACTGACCCTTGACCCAGTTAGTAACAAAATTTATCATCCTTCCAAGTTTCTTCAAAATCTGAATGATGGCTTTATATTTTGACCTTTAGTTATAGCATCCCCATTAGGCCAATCAGTACATGTTTGAACAAATAGCTGGATTTATGTATGCATTTACAGTGCAGCAGTTAGGGCCTTTAATAGATATGGGTGGATTACCAAACAGTCTTAACAGGCATTAACATGTCCATGCCCAAGGGCCCACTGTCTCATAATCTGCCTATATTCTACATATTATGATTATAAAAGCCATGAGATTAATGTGAACACTTAAAAGACCAAAATGTGTCATCCCTCCAGCTTTTGCCAAGTTAATTAAAGGCCAATGTTTAGTCAATTTTTTAAAAACTCTGGAACACAGTTCAAAGCAGCATCACTTTTCCAACTTTCATCAAAATCAAAACAGTGATTTAGTAATTACAGTGTTAGAAATTTGCCTGTAACACCACTCTAAAGCCATTTCTTCTCCAAAGCATGCCTTTGCCGTTGCTTACATATCCTCTAGAGTATCGCTAGTAAACATTATGTTAAGACACGGATACAGGTGCATGAATGCTTATGTTGGCAAACAACTTTGACCAACAGACACACACACACACCCACAGACAAGGCTACTCACAATTGACAAACTGCTGCTCCTCCTGAGAGGTGATGCTGACCAGGTGGGCGTTGAGCTCTCGGCAGCGCTGCTCAGCATCAGACCAGGTGTCCCTCTCCGCAAAGTGGAGGTAGCAGCTGCCCATGAACTCCACCCAGCCATCCGCACAGCCCTGTACCGCTGGACACAGCCACACACACACATTTTTTTTTACTCCACATTATGCACATACTGTACTTTAGTGTGCTTGTTGCCATGCATAGTGATGGACTTTTAGTATGTTACATTAATTGCAAAAGCTCACTTTCAAAAGTAATTTATACTGCCATGACCTGAAGTTCATCATTCAGTATCACCAAACTATAGAATCCAGTCTGTTAAGGCGATATCATTTCATCAACCATCTTAAATAAACTGCCATCTTTCACTTGAAAATGTGTTAATTTTGTGTTATGATTTTGTCAGTGCAAGATGATCGAAGATGGAGTCTGACTCCTGTCACATTAAAAGCCATATGCTCTGAGCTGCGGTGGGAAGGTGACTCACGCGTGGTGCAGTCTTCGCCCGTGAAGCCGTGTGGACACTGACACACAGCAAGCTCACCCTGCACAAGGCAGGATCCTGAACCACAGGGGTTTGGATCACAGGGGTCTGAAGAGGCTGATGGCAGAGAGAAAGACACAGGACTTAAAATAATGAGGGTTTTTGTATTCAAAGTTAATCTCTGGTGTGGCATCACTCTGACAATCCAAAGAACTGAGACACTAACTACTAATGGCATACTGATGCAGTGAGTCACCTAATGTCACCTTCCTCCCACTTTATCACTACTTTTGCTGCTTCCTAACTAAAAAGAAACTTCAGTATATCTCCCTAGCTTTTATTCTGTCTTTTCCTCACAGTTTGCTCTCATGTGGTTCTGCTATAGTCACAGGAATATTATAGCATACTGCACAAAGGCCTTTTTTGGTTTTGTAAGTTTTTGGTGAATCATGAATTGAAGTTTGCTCTGCTGATGCACTCAATGGAAGTCAGTCTGCATAAGAACATCATGTCAATCATGTTTAAGCTATAGCTGCTTCACTGATGGTACATGAGAGAAAGATTTTTTGGATTTACAGGTATACTACGCATTAATCTTTTACATTTAAACTTGTTTCATCATAGAATAGTGCTAAATCTGTGTTCACCCACAGCAACAGTGACAATTACAAATTACATTTTCCATGCTTGCCCATTCATTTTCAATGGAAATATAAATCAGTGTGACATCACAATCTAAAGTGTGGGATATTATTCCTCTAATTTATGCTATAATGATGCTAAGAAAATTCTAGCAAACGTTCTACCAAAGTTTGCCTCTAAACCACACACCTTCCACTACTGTAGGAGGCTCCACAACAGCAGGGGTCGCCAGTGAAACAGACGGTGCTGTCGTTGGGCTTGTGTAGGCCGCTGTACCAGTTGTCACATAAATCTCCTCAGTAGGTCCTGCACGACCTTCCTGTTCTGTCTCAACCTCCAGTTCTTCTTCAAATCCTGTTTGCGTGACGCTAGTCATATATTCTGGGTAAATGGCAGTTGTTCCAGGAGGCAGGTCTACAGAAAGACCCTCAGTGGTCAGTTCCTCATGGGAGGATACACTGCTTGGCCAGTGGTGGGTTTGATCTAAAGTGCTGCCAAATTCACTATGGATCCCTGACCCACTTCCTTCCCCGCTCATCTCCACCACGCCCCGGCCCTGCTCAGGATGACGATCGAATGGTCGCACAGTCACCTCCATCATGTCATCGTCCGTCAGGTAGATGACGTTGCGATGAGTTTGGGATGTGTCCCCGGAGGCAGTGCCGCTTACTGAGACACTAGATGGAAACCCACTTGGAAGGCCACTGGTGATCCCTGATCCGGTGGGATGATAGCCAGATACCTCCTGCTCAACAGAGGGTTGGTCGGTTCGGTCAACGAGACCATGGTCTACAAATGAGATGCTTGGAAACCCTGAACTATAGGTGGTGCCACTATGGTCCCCACTGATGAACCCACTGGTGCCTGACCCAGATGCAATGCCTGATCCGGACATATCTGTTCCTGAAGAGACTCTGTGGAAATCAGTGCCCCCTTGGCCAAACTCCTGCTCAGTGGGTTTCTGGTGGGTTTCAGACAGATCCACCATTTTCCTATCTACCATAATGATAACTGATTCACCACCGCTACCACTGATGTCCCCACTTCCGCTGGCAGAGCCCAATCCTGAGGGAAAGCCGCTGAAACTAGGGTGTTGTTCTTCTGGCCCCTCCCCAGATGCACTAGCCCCAGACCCTGGTCTTCCATAGGGGAAAGTGACAGTACTTCCCTCCCCTGCCTCATGGGGACCCCCGGAGACTAACCCCTCTCTGGATCTGTCTCTGTCCTCATGACCACTGAAGGTGACCTGGAAGCCTGATCCACAGGCCTCACCGCTTGTACCGGAGACACCAGACTCCCCTGTACAGTCCCCACTGGGACCCACCATGATGCCACTACCACTGGCTGAGTGATCAGCTGAACCAGAGCCTGAGACTTCAACAGGAACTGGAGGAACTGGAGGAACTGGAGGTGAAATGGGGTGTACTGAAGAAACACATTAAGAAAATGGAAAATAATATATTAGAAGAATGATTTCTGAGAATGTAACTGTTCTACCTTTGTTAGTACCATGGCAATTTCATGACCACTTTTAGCAGTATTATATGATACTGACCACCTTATCACAGAGAGAAATAAGCATGACTACTGTAATCCATGCAAGAGTGAATTAAAAGCAAGAACAACACTATAATACTTTGATTCACACAGTTGTATGACCCAGTTTCCATATAGCTGTCTTACCAGTGGGAGCGACTCGATCGGTTGAGATGGTTGTCTTGTTGATAAATTCCTCCACCACAATAGTCCTGTTCACAATGGTTTCATTTTCAGTGTAAACTACACGAGTTTCAGCTGAAAATAAGGTAAGAGCTTTGTCAAACACTGTCCAAAAGAGAGCATGTGCAGTATTGAACATGGACATCTGTATACAGAAATCTTCCACTGTAAATGGATATTTAGCAGTTTAATTGAAGCAGTGCTTTGACAATTTCATTACAGAAACGGACAAGGACAGTTCTCACTCACTCATTTTTAAAATCTACAAGGACGTTTTCTTACCAGTAGGAGCAACTTGGTCAGTTGTGATAATTGTCTTGTTGAAAAATTCCTCCAACATTGTCGTAATATCCACATGGGTTTCATTTTCAATGTGTACAACAGAAGTTTCAGCTGAAAAAAAAAATATGATGGAACTATAAAACTAACCACTAAATCGTCAATATTACTTCATGGTGTACCAGTTGACATACATTTCAAACCAACAATACTATCACAGATCTTTGAAGAACTTCCAAAATCAATCTCTATAATGTGGACAACAACTTGCACAAAAAACTATTTCCCTCTCTTGAGACATTACAGTCCCAATGACTGGAATTCATGGTCCATACTGTCCACTTTTGCAGTGCCCCCCTGTGTTATCTTCCACCCCAACACCCACTTTCAACTGCAAATATGCTCAATAACAGAAGCAAGACACCATCAAAATACTCTTTCCTTGTGATTCACAGCTGCACTCTGGAAACGTATCAGGTTAGTAGCAAGAAGTAACTGAAAAGTTGAACTTCAGTACCAAGACTACTATGCACGGCAATCCTGTCTGCAGACCAGATATATCTGCAGCATTTCCAGAAGTGGAATAACATGCTGTTGTCTATTGCAACTCCACTTTGTGACTCAGATTGATGAAAGTGCTCTTTTCCACATAAACCTCTAGATTGCTGCAGCCTTAAAATATAACTGTAATCATGTCTAACCCTTTTTTACCTTTGAAACAATATGCATCATAGCGTGAGTGCTCATCAGGGAAGCCTGTCTGGTTGGGGTAGGCATAAATAATGTGGACCCCAGCCCGGCCCCCTCCACAGTGTGCCCTGGGGATGGTGATGGGGTAGCGGACACTGCGGTCAGTCAGCCAGCCAGGACGGCACTTGTCCAAGCCTTGGTTCCAGGCAGCATACAGCTGTCCAGTGGTGGCAAGGGTGGTATTAAGTTTCTGACAGTGCTGCACAGCCTCCTCATAGGAGAAGCTGTCATAGTCGCTGGTGAAAAAGACCTCACCTGGGAAAGAAACAGAAAGGTTTAGAAGAGGAGCATTCCACTGATATGCCATACACAGACTAATGCAAAAGACTGAGCTCAAATATGAGTAATTTGAATGCCTGCAGCAGTGAGCAGGTTCATGTTCCTCACCTCGGAGACGATCAACGTAACAGAAGACATCATAGCGTTCGCTGGCTGGCCTAAGGCCGTAGGAGCGGACCCCTGGGAGGTGCTCCAGATTACCTGCACAATTGTCTCTGGGTGATACGATGGGGTACCTGAGCATGGAACAGGCCATTAACATTTGCTATAATGACCCTTCTTGAATTGGAAATTTTTGCAAAATGAACAATCTTCAAGATTATTGAATACTATTCTATCACTATCATTCTTACACTGAATTCTACTGCATTAAATAGCATACACCAAGGAGAGTACAGGACAATCAGGCATTTTTTGAGCCAGGCATTTTCTGAGTGAAAAATGAGTAAAATTATTTGACTCATTAGGAAGAGGACAGCAATGATATCTATTTTTTGGTAAAAGGCAGCTTCAAAACCCATCAGAATACACTTCAACAAATAAAGAAATACATAATAATTGATCTCCAGATAGCAAAGATAGCTATTATTATTGTTGGATGTGGTTAAATGCAATCATTTTACTATTCTAATCCACTCCACGTTATCCTAAGAACATGTACATGGGCTGAAAAATTGGAACAGGACAAGTGGATTAACCTGCGCCGCCAACTCACCTGACAGTCTGGTCGCGGAGCCAGCCGGCATCACAGTGGTGCAGGCCTTTCTCATAAGCTGCCTGGAGCTGCTCGGGGCTGGCAATGACTGCGCCTATGCTCTGACAGGCCTGCTGGGCTTCCAGGAAGGTCAGGGTGTAGCGGCCGTTGATGGCCCGGTAGTGAAAGACCACACCTTGGGAGAGAGAGGGACAGCAAGGAGAGGAAATTAGAAAGGGCAAGGAAAAGAATGAACAAAGAAAGGAAGGAAGGAAGGAAGGAAGGAAGGAACGAACAAACGAACAAAGGAAGGATGATAAAAGGAGGAGTGAAAGGGAGAATATGAAAAGGATTAAGAAAACATTTTATCTAATTTGCTTTTTGATCTTGCCCTCTTTAAACTTGTGTTGTTTCTTACCGTATACTTTGTCTCTCAATTATGCATTTTATAATTCTTGTCTTTTTACTTTCTTGTACTCTTCCTGTGCTTTTTTTCAGTCTTTGTCAGCAGTGTGCATTTTGTATCAAACTATAATATGTATAACTATATCAAGTAAAAAAAACAGCTTACCTGTAGGAGCCATGGCGGTATCTATGCCTGTTAGGTCCAGTCCTAGACCAGGCTCACGAACCACAGCAGTGACTTTAGCGTATGTGTCTGTCACACTGGGCGGGATAGGCAGGGGGGAGAGGGTGGCCACCTCTCCATGGGCCTCTTCACGCTCTGGTGTGGTGAGGCGGGGATGGTCCACTGGCCCGGGGGTCATGGGTATGATGTGTGGGAAAGGGGTGGTCAGTACAGGCTGGAGACCATCACCCTCACCAGCTGTTTGAGTGAACAAGATTGCATGATTGCTTAAATTAAAATTGCTATAATTGCTTGACATAAATGATGCATTCAGTGAGCCTTCCGGTCAGTGGTGCTTTGAGGCAGTATCAAATGTTAAAAATATTTCATGTTCCTACACTGATCATATATGAGAGAAAAGCACAGGTATTGGTCCTGCACCTTGTATTCTGTTGTTGTGTTTTTCACATGCAAATATTGGACAGAAACAAATACCCATCCAGACCCGTTGTTTTGGGGTGAAGGAAGACAGGCAAGGTTGCAGTAGACTGGAAATCTCACCACAAAAACTATCTGGGAGGATAGCTTTTGTTTTTCTTTCTGAGTGAACTGTTCCCTTAACTGAAAGACTCTCACTGTCTTGCTCATATAAAGTTTTCACAATCGCTATCACTAATGTTCTCTACATTTACTCAGCTAAATTCACACCCACTCTCTTAGAGCTGCTGAAAAGTATTCTGGGAAAAGCAAGTAATCATAACTGTAATAGAAGCAGTCCCTGCCATGTAAATTGCATCATTTAATTACAAAATAACTCATGGAATGTACTGAACATCACAGACTGAAATAAAGCATCATTGTATTAGAAAAGTTAGAGTATCAGAGGATCAATTTTTCCTTGTTTTGTGGATTTACCTTGGAAGCAGACAGCATCGTAGCGAGAGTCTGGGTATGGATATCCTGTCTGATTGGGGAACAGGTAGACAGTTCTCACTCCCAGAAGCCCCCCTCCACACTGAGGCCTGGCGATGTTTATAGGGTAGCGTACGCTCCTGTCTGCCAGCCAGCCGGCATTGCAAACATCCATGCCAGCCTTCCAGGCCAGGTACAGCTCTCCAGTGGTGGCAAGACGGGCACCCAGCTTGGCACACTGGTCTCCTGCTTCGTAGAAGGTAAACTTCTCCACGGACATGGAGTAGAAGACTCTGCCTGGGAGGGAGGGAAATACAACAGACACAGTCAGAGCAGATAGAAATATTTGTCCACTGTCCAATGTTGGATATCAGCCAGTTATGGTGTTTACCACAGATAAAATGGAGTACCCCCCCTGCCAACAGCTATTTTGAAAACAGTATATAAAAAGTTTTATTTTAGTTGAAGGTTTTATTCATTTATTTGTTCAGCTATGTTTTTGAAAATCAATTCCTTAGATTCCTGTGCCATTTCAAAAACTGCTGACCTATCTGCAGTAATCTCATTAGAATGGACAATCTGGTCAAATAGTGCTTGCAAACAGTGTGCTTTTCAAGCCTTATTTTCAGCATACTCAATTTCCAGGTAGGTGAGGTTTGCCAAAAATGCAATATGTGTCAGAAAGTTAAAACAGTCACTAGACAGTATTTGAAATTATATTTTAAATAATTTTCCATGACTGTCAATTTATTATTTAGTATCTTGTCTGATTCAGTAAAAAACAGTTTGCACAGCAGTCTGCGCCAATTAAAGCACACACAGTAAAGTTTTTACAGATGCTGTTTGACCCAGGTCTGTCATTAGCCAGTACCTGACATCTTCTCAGCGAAGCAGTACACATCGTAGGTTTCATTGGCATCTCTCACTCCATAGGTTCTCACACCAGGGAAGTCCTCCTTGTCTCCATAGCAACCCTCACGTGGCTCATGGATGGGATATCTTGACAGGGAGAGAGCGATATCAGATATCAGATGGACTTACGTGATAGATTTACATGATAGGTCAGCAAGTTCTTGTAAGCAGTGTTTTCATTCTAGGGGGAAGTTAAAGACTTTCTATTAAAACTGTCAACAACATGCATTCTGCCTCATGGTACGTTGATTATCAGCCACTAAAAACATCCATATTTTTTAATGATGGTTTTATATTTAAACCCAGAGTCCCCTCATTTGAGTAGCATTCAGGGTTCAACATCATTGAGCATCTTGCTCAAGGGGACTTCAACAGGACACGTAGTTGTTGTGGAGTGTTGAATTGCATGATATTTTGTCTAACCTTGCTGCCTCTGCACACTATCCACATGATGTAAATGTGGTGCCAATTACAAACTAATTTAAAATGAATTACGCTGGAAATGTCAGTTTCTAGTTCTAAATCTACTCAATTTCCTCCCAGGGATCAATAAACTATTTCTGATTCTGATTCTAGTTCTAGTATTTCTGATTCTGAATAGTCCTGAATGTGAATGAATGATTAAATGAATGAATGAATGGCTTATTTAGATACCATGTCACACAACTGGCCCGCCCCGCAGGATTGCAAAAACACCAACCCATTAAACGTTATTTTATTTATTTATTTATTTTACCGGTAAAACCAGACTTTGCCATTGAATAAGCAAACTTTCAGCTTTGGCTATTCTCATTTACCATACCTTGAAATTTTGTTATGAGTTTGAGAATAACTCAATTGTCGTACCTCACAGTCTGATCAGACAGCCAGCCAGCATCACACTGGTGGAATCCATCGTCATAAGCAGCCTGTAGCTGAGCTGGGGTGGCGATAGTGGCACTGTTCTGGATGCATGCTGCCTTGGCCTTCTCAAACGTCAAGGTGTAGCGGGTGGAAATGGCTCGGTAGTGAAACACAATACCTAGGAAACAGAGAAAAAGAGTCAAAAATGGCTTGATAGTGAGACAGAATACCTAGGAAACAGAAGAAAGACACAAAAACAACTGTAATGTTTACTTGGAGTATTCTTTAAACCCTTATATTTCTGTGTAGTGTGCAAGTGCAACCAGGGCTGTCACTGATGAAAACGGAAGATGAAAATGGAAGATAATGAGGTGAAAATTGGACTTGTTTGGCTATATAGATTATGTTGAACAAACTGTTTGGAGATATTGACTGGACACTATGCTTTTTGGAGTGCTAAAAGATGGTCTTCTTAACTTTAGCAGTTTGGAAGAAGGCTGGGCTACAGGAGCTTACTTGCTGTGACTTGGGAGTTGGTAGATGATAAATGAAGTCAAACTGAACAATGAAAAATGACATTTTCAGCTTGGCTGCTAATTTCCCCAGGCCAGAATACCTTTTAACAATAAATGCGAAAGAATTTACAGATTTTTTTCTTTTAATCAATATCAATATCCCATGACTTATGCATCCTGGATAAAAGGGGGGAAAAAAACTCAATGATGGTGTCATGCTGAACCATTTGGCATGGACAAAAATTTCAACAAATTAAAATATGCATTTTTTTAACAGTCAAGCTCCACCCATTAGATAAAGTGGACTCTTGCCCCTAACTGATTGCCCTTTAGGTCAGAAAGATGCCTCCTTGTTAAGACCAAAGACCCACAAACAGGAAATAAATCAACTTACAGAAGCAAAAGGCTGTCAAATGCTGTTTCATTGTGATTTTAAGAATCAACTGAATTGCAGACATTCCTGTGGCCTACCCTGAACTTGGATTTCCACAGAGTCATAGTTATCCTCGATGCCGTGCATCACCTCGCAGCGGTAGGTGCCCGAATCCTTGGACGTCAGCTCTGTCATCTCCATGGTGGCATCGGTGGGCACCAGCGGGTAATTGACCATGGTCACCCTATCCAGGTACTCTGTCTCTACGTGAACTTTTCCCTCTGACGCCACCAGGATCACGGTGACCTTCCCTTTGTTGACATAGGTCCACTTAATGCGGTGGGAGAGCGGGGCAATGGTTGGGGCACCAGGGTCATTGACGGTGTTGTCCTGGAAGTAGCATGGCACCACTACCTTGCTGCCCAGCAGTGGACGGAGAGGCATCTCCACTGGAATGCTGACGCTCAACATGCCATCTAAGCCTGCAGCGAGGACAAGCAGAAGTTAGCTTGTCAGTGTGCTTATTTGTTCATGAGGTTGCAACCCAATATAGCCTATAAAATTGCAGAATATATCAGTGGGCAGTTCAGATCAACCAAGTGGGTTTGTATGCTTTGGTTAAATCACTCAGTCTTGTGAAATATGGCCTGGCTGAAATTTCTTTAAAAAATGTGAAGTCACTTGAAACACCTCCTAAATGCATACATGTTCAGAAAACATCAGGGGACTAGAAACTTATAGAGTGGAATCTTCCTTTTCGGGCCCATTTGAGATTGCATCCCTGATCAAGATACCACAACAGTTTGAAAAAATACAATTTTTCTATATTGGTGGACTTACCGTCATCAGCATGGTCTTCAAATGATATTGTTGCCATGATGAAGGGCAGGAACACGCACAACAAAAGCAAGGGTGTCATTGTTACCTGGAGATCAGAAAATATCCCAAATCATCAGTACTGGAAACAACTTTGTGTGAATTAAACAAACTGTAGTATGACAAGGCAGCTTCACACACTGTATATAGATCATCACTGATGTAAAAGGTTGTTGTTTTCATGTTTTGCAGATCTGCCCCAATAAATTTGAGAGATATTTGGCCTTTTTGAGTAACACATTGTCAACTGATCAAGAGTCTGCCAGTACTAGCACAGCCTGAGCAAATATGTTGTATTAAGTGTAAGGTGTATATAATGCATAGAACGACACAGCTTTTTTTTTTTTTACAGATATGCAAACTGCTGTCAGTGAAAAGTGTAGTAAATGTCAGAAAGCTGTCTGAATGAGTGGTTTGATTTTTTTTAAACTCTGTGTGCTACTTTGTTTTATCCAAACTTCTGTAAGCCTACATTCATATTCTATGTTATTCAGGATATACAGTGTATTTGGTGTACAGGGTTATTACGTCACTGTCATCGGCTAAATTGGAAATAGGACGTCAACAGTCTGTAATGCAGCTTGAAAATGCTACACATGCTCTGAGGAGTGAAAGGCCCCCTTGTCTCGTGGCACAGGAAATGTCTTTAGTGTGAAAATAGGTTCATGGGGAGATGGAGAAGCATGATTCATTCATCTGAAATGCTTTTCCATTTGTTAAAAACTAATGAAGAAGGGAAACATAAGTGAGGACTTTTTTCCAACTTAAACTAAAATAATGGTCCATGTCAGCTATGTGTGTGTGTGTGTGTGTGTGTGTGTGTGTGTGTGTGTGTGTGTGTGTGTGTGTCTGGCTGTTTATGTGTATGTCTGCATTATGTATCTCCTTCTCTGTCTGTATTTATATCGTTGGTTCATGAAAATGTGACCTGCCACTGTCAAGTTGTTTTCGGTATCCCCGTAACACACAAGTCCACCAATTTGCCACCAATGGTTGCCAACAGGTTAAGCCTGACATAAACGTTTAATATTAATATTGGGCCAGTATTAACCAATTATTTAATGCACTGAATATAAACTCGTCAGTGTCTAACACCTCTGATATGGCTGAGGCCATTTCCTGACCACAACTACATAACAACCTGTCAGAAAATACAATTACATTTTTCTTTTCTTTGTACTTTGTTAATTTTAATGTTTATTTTTTGCCAGTTTTTTGAACACATTTTCTGGAAAAGAATGCTTAATTTATAAGTCAAATGTATCTCTGAGTTTCTCTGATTATTTGGAAGGTGGACTGGGTGAGACTCTCAAGGAGCAATCAGTAGTGTCTTGGAGTCCCAGAATGGACTTATTTCTCTTTTAAAGGATCAGTCAAGAATACAGTTCTGGGGAAAATGTGAATCCTTGTTTTCTGCTAGATATTTTTGACTTTTGACTCAAATTGAATATACAGCATCTACCACTGTCAGAATCATTTAAAAAAAAATATTGGGATTATTACCAGTCTTCAAAACCAGCCTTGCATCAGTTGAATCCTAGTTACCACAAAGTCTGTTTCTCTCAACTTTCCATTACTGTGACGTACAGCACAGTTAACATTTGATAGCACTGAGAGCTCCAACTGTACCCTCATTGTGCTGCATTCAGGAGTCCTGGTGCAGCCTGAAAAATGCTCCCGGAGCACATGTGCAAACTATGCAGTGAAAGGCCAAAGAGAAATCCAGCTGACCTTTCAAGTTCAAAGGTCCCGGTGTAGTGACTTAGTGGAAAAAGTAGCTGCCCAGAGCTTGTTGCTAACAGGTACAACACATACTAACATAATGCACCCTGGAAGAAATGCATGGCAGTGTTTGTGCAGACACATCCACAAGTTTCTGTCCATGTGCCTGACTCTGTGTGTGTGTGTGTGTGTATATGTGTGTGTGTGTGTGTGTGTGTGTGTGTGTTTGTGGGTGGGTGTATCACGTGTATGTGTGCATGCATTACTCTGACTTCCACAAACCCAGGAAGTACAGCAGTACTAATATTTGCCTTGCCGTCTAAGATCTGTCCAGGAGCAAACTTGGGCTTAGTTTGTGAGGAAACGCAAAATTGCCGCACAATATAGACTGAAGGAAAATTCCACCCTCAGAAACTCTCACACTCTTAGATGTCATCCATCTGCAACCTTGCATTCCAAGAATTATTTGCACTATTAGAAAAATTTGAGAGCACCTTCTTTGTGTACCTTCCTCCTCAACCAGTATCATCTACTTCTACTTCATTTGGTAAATTCTTACAATTACAATGCCTGATGAAAATGAGTGAGTCACTCCCATTACACAAAATGCAGCATGGCTTGGAACAACATTGCTTTCTGGTTTCTTGAAGCTGTAGTCAATGGGGAAATTAATATCTCAGCTTCTTCCACAGTTGATTTCTCCCTGTGTGTTTGCTGAATGTCAAAAGAGATGGTGCAAAAGACACTAATACCTAATGAAATTAATATTTTTTCTACCGTTAAATGACATTGTAGCTGCTGAAAATATCTGACTATGACATCATGTCATCAGCATTTGGTCAGTTATCCACAGGAATAAGAAAAAGACACTACCAAATAAAAAATGTGATCCATCGCTAATAGTTTTGTTGTTGTTGTTGTTGCTGTTGTTAAATTAATGTTAAGATATTTTTGGGTGGAATTTTCCTTTGAATCCTCGGCAAGCATGGGTGGATATTAGTCATACACTTAGCTGAAATTAGGAAAAGGTAATTCATTGCTACAAGCTTTTCTTCCTGGAAGTGTTTTTACATAACAATAAACTTCTGATTTGTATAATTGAAATCTCTCTTTTGTTACAGTAAATTACATTGGACTTACAAAGCTCAATCTCAGTCAAGGTGGGCTTTGCAATAACAGACAAAAACAGCAAAAGGCCAGCCAGTAATCAAACTGCATCCACAACCTCACAATGTGCAAACACAGAGAATGCCAGCAAAAATCTTTTCCCATTTCTCCAACTGGCCAACCAAAACCTCTGCCTCTTATTGCTTTCTATCTGATCATTCAGCGCACCCATGGCTCTCTTTAAATGCATCATTTAACCCGTGTCCACTTCATAATGTACACTGGCATTGTGAACCAGCCAAACCAGACCAGGTCAAGCCAATCAGCCGTCTCTCCACAGTATGCCCATTCAGTCAGTGGGGTAGCTGCTCAGGCGCTGTGGTGTGTTCTGCTCCCAGTTGAGGTGAAGGGCAATAAGGCCTTGGTCTGTTCCACTGGTGGGTGGGGGCAGGGCCTCAGGAGGGTGACCTGGCCAAGGTAAACACAGGGCGGGCATCCAGGGGAGGCTCCCCGCTCCCCACCACCACCCACTCTCCTCCAATCCTTAGGAGAACCAAGGCGCCAGAACAGAGTGGACATTGATACACACTCACACATTGAGACACACACACATCATCAAGGGAACGTGTGGGAGTGCACATCCGATGCTCCGTGTATGGAAAACGTATGGGAATGTGTGTGCGTATGCTGGTGTTGACAAGTACTGTAAGGTCTGTGTTTGGGAACACACACACATGCACACACACACACACACACACACACACACGCACACACACACATACTCCGGTAGAGTAAATTAGGTGGATGGGCCAAATTCACACACAGGTGCTAGGAGGTGCATTTGCACGTATCTACATGTCCTGCACTCTCACATCAAAAACATGCTTGAGTAGCATGCGCACAGTATTCAATTAAATGAATTAAATATATGTATGCATGGATGTACATACAGATTCAGTCAGAGGATTTCTGGTCAGCTTCTCTGGAGAACATCAGTGTGTGAGTGTATGTGTGAATGGTTGAATGTGAAGCAAACATTGTAAAGCACTTTCAGTGGTCAGTAGATTAGAAAAGCAGTATAGAAAAGCAGTCCATTTACCATTCACAGTTGATGCAGCTGATGACTCTTGCCTTGAACCAGATAGTACCCAAACTCTAAAGAATTCTGTTGTTTTGTATTTTCATTTCTGACAGTGAAAACTACAAATCAGCAGTGTTCAAGTCAAGTTCCCCTCATTGTGGACACGTAGCCATCACCAAACTTCCACTTTTCATTGCTTGCCCTGAGTAAAACAGAGGACTGCTTCTGTGCTGCTGCTTGACCACTAAGATGCAATGTCTGGAAAATCATATTTTCCTCTCTTTCTCAGTAAAACCTTTGAAGTACAGGTCTGGTAACTAATCATTTGTTTGTATCATAGTAAACTTTTTCATTTCCACTCAACAGCTGTGAGAGTGCAACCAGTAATAAAGCATTAAAAGCATTAATTGTACCATCACTGAGTCTATATTGACAGGCAGGTACAGGTAGCTCTGTTGTGTATCTGCACTGTACATTTTAGTGTCTTACTCTACATGGTGCCCAGGCTAAACATGAATTGAAGAAGAAGAAGAAGAAGAAGAAGAAGAAGAAGAAGAAGAAGAAGAAGAAGAAGAAGAAGAAGAAGGAGAAGAAGAAGGAGAAGAAGAAGACCTATTATAATAATAATCTAATTAATGTTCAAATAATTGGGAGCAGGACAATATGGCCAATATGACGTCTGACATTAATGTCTGCTTGTAGATCTCCCACACAGCAACATGATCACTCATATTCCCTACTAGTTATATTCATATGCCCTAAAATCAGTTCAAACACCTTGTGTAATAAATTTCAGATTATCACTTTGGGGTGATAATAACAGGTTATAAAGAAAAACCACTACTGACACCTATACCTCTCTAAATCCAATCCAGCAAAAAGCAGAAATCATTCAGGACTGCTAATCAATAAATCACAATACTCCTACAGCATAATGAGCACAAAACAAATGAGCAGTTCAGCACACTTGCTTCATCTGCTTTGTGTTTTCCTGTTTTAGACACAGTTTTGACAAACTTCCCAGGGTACAGTACTGATTGATGCTGAAAATAAAGCTTCAAAAGGTTACCTTGGCTTTGACATCTGAGCACCTCAACCAATACCTGTGCCCCCAAGCTGAGGACAGTGTCAAAGTATCCCTAAAATCTTTCCCAGTATTCCCAATCAGAGAAGAGCACAGACTCCAGGGGTGAGCTGTAAACGTACCGTTGATGCTCCAAAGCTCCCAGTGCCAGTCACTCCAACCTGTGAGCCAAATTGCTCTGTCTGGGCTCTGACCAGGGGCCTCTTGCTCCTGCGTGTAGGAGAGCAGAAAGAAGCTTTATTCAAACTCCACTGCAAGTTTAGACGCTGGCTGAAGAGAGAGAGAGGGAGAGAGAGAAAAGGGGGAGGGGGGGCACTATATAGATGCCTCTGCCAATTGGTGAGGTCATACAAACGGTCTTAGGGATTTGAAGTGAAGCAAAGGATCAAACTTAACCAAAAGTAGATGAGGAAATGATACCACGGGGGTGGGAGGAGAAGGGGGGTGGGGGGCTGAAGTGTTTCTGCAGTTACTAATCTAACCAAAAGACAAGAAAAAACAACAACAAATAATGACATTTTCATCAGCTGACTTGGTAGTGACAAAAAAATTGACAAAAAAGCACACATGAGGTGGTTCTGCTGTGCTGCTCTGCTGTGTATCTACTGGTCCACTGAGTCTATGAACTGTGAGTCACTGCATCAATATACTTGGAGCTATTTTAACAATCTTCAATATTTTAACTAGACACATATTCTCAGTAAATGCAAAATTATTGATAGCAGCAAGTTATCGACCTGGCCTGCTGCCAACTGTGAAATAAAGTTTCAGGCAGAATTTCTATATATGTGTATCAGACATTACAGTTTTGGCACATGCAGACTTTCAGACTCTATTGCAAACTCTACTGCAAGAGCTGTGGTGTGGTTCAAAGCTTTATATGTGATGTGACCAGATCTTTACAGCTGCTCTAAATCCCATGTAAGCACCCACCTGTAAAGTTCAATGCTACTCTCCTGTTCTGCTCTGTTATGTACATTAAACAGAGACTGAATAAAGTCCATAGAGAAGGCATTGCTTTAACTGTGGCTGAATTGTAAACACTGTATGTGCACTAAACATATGAGCTACTAAAGCCATTCACAAAGCGTTATTTTTATTTTATCATGGTGAAAACTTAGAGTTACATGAGAAGTTTCTCTGTGTCAAAGAAAACATGTAAGTGGAAGCCATTTTTGCATGCGCAAGAGGTACAATTTGAATTTTGGATGAGGTAGCAACCCCATGAGTAAAAAAAAAAACGCAAATCTGTCTTATAAGGGAATCAGGAAATGAAAAGTAAAGTATCTCGAAGGTGCAGAAATGTGTGTGTGTGTGTGCCTGGGCTTGTCTGGGTGGTGATGTGTGCAGCAGGGTAGTTAAAGATCACAAATCATGAAATGTGTGCACATGTATGTGTGTGCGTGTGTGTGTGTGTGTGTGTGTGTGTGTAAGTGCCTGCGTGAGCGTGTGTTCTTGTGCAAGTGTATGCTTGTGTGTACATATGTCTGCCACTGTGTGTTCAGTTTAAAGCTAAACAAGCTAATGCCAGTCTGAGGTTAAGGAAAGGCGTGTCTCCCTGTTTGTCTCCCACCATCCTCTATTCAGAGGTGTAAATACTGGCTGTGTTCTCACCCCTGACGCACCCTTACCATCTGCATCCTCATAGGAAAATGTATTAACAGCCCGTTAGCTCTAATTTTGTGCTCATGTGCAGACCTGGGATCTCCACAGTGTTTGTTCAGCAGTGGCCCACAAGTGAAATAGCAACACTACGTTTACTCACCGTCACTCAAGTCAGTCAGAAGTTGCATGACATCAAAGGATAGCAGGAAAAATAAAGATACCAGCACATTTTATATGACATCACATCACCTACAAATCAACTTTTATTTTATCTTTACATTTATTCAGATTTTGTGAGAAGACTTGGCCTTCACTAGCAACACACTCATTAATTTCCACTGGAGCTGTCCAGCACAACCACAGTTATGTTTTCTGTCATGTGTTAGCAGATGAGTAACTCCACTGGTAAATTAGGGCTAACTCCAGGGTCTGACTGACCCTCACCCTAAGCCCCCAAAGACATCCAGCCACCCAGCCACCCACCGTCTGGACTTCACCCCCAGCTTCCAGCCTCCATTTGTTCTGGAGCTCCAGGTGTTGGTATGAGTAAAGCTGATTTGACCTTTGCAGAGGCCCAGCCATTTCTGTGGGTGCCCTTGCCAATATGTGATGCAATATCGAGAAACACTTTAGCTTTGTTTGCAGAACTGGCCATCAACTGTCTATAAGGTCTGACTCAATAAAATTTATTTTATTGCTATCAGAGAAAAGAAGCAAGGGTAAAATAATAAACCCATGACAACATTACTTTAACTTTGAAACTTTGCAATGAGTAGGCCAACCGGTGCAACACTGATGAATAATTTAGATATACGGTAATAGTCTATCCCACGATCAGCTGAGTCAATAAAGTTTCTGATCTAACCCTAAACCTAACACAGGGGGATCAGATACGTTTAACACACCTCCTCAACTTCTTCTCCTTCAATAGAGTCAACACCTACCTCTTCATAATCTTTCCCTAAAGCAGCCATGTCCTCTCTGGCCTCAGAGCACTCTCCCTCTGGACTTGGGGGCTGGTAGTTGATGCCAACTTTGAAGCCAGTTGGGCACCAGTCACATTGTTGCAGGCAGCTAATTGTAACTGGAGTCCAAGTCATGTGACTTGGTCTGGACTTCTGTGGTATAAAATACCCCTGTAGTGTGCCAAGTCGGCTGCTGCACATGCACACAGAAAACGGCCAAGCAGGTAAAAGATGATGTTTAAAGAAATAAACTGAAAGGTCAATATTTTTTTAATCACTTTGAGACCAGTTTTCAGTGATTTTTGGGGTTCTTATTAAGGAACAAAAAGTGGAATAAAACCAGAGCAACAGCAAGTCAACAGTATATCTGGAGCAGAGGTGGGTAAACATGAATACATACTGTAAGCATGAAAGAACTGCAAGCTGTATATTATGCATACCCACAATGACACGTGTCAGCTGAGCAGAACATCATAATAGCGTGACAACGAAAGCTTAAAAAGCTAATGGCTGTGGAAGGTGTAGGACCAAGCAGGGCCAGCAGGGGGAGCAGGACCAGAGACAGCAGGGCATGGGGACAGAACCATTTCGCCGACCTAGAGATGGAGGCCACATCCATGCACCAGACACAGACACAAACCACTCACACAGAGAGAGGAAAAAAGGTTAGTTACATAGAAAACATCACAGTCACAGCTGAGGATAGAGAGACTGTTGTGAATTACGATCATTTTGTGATATTTCACTCTCAGTTTTGCTATTTCTTTAATTTAGAAGCGTTTTGCTTATGACTAACTGGTTTTCACAATAACTGCTCCCCAGTTTAGGGACTGATAAAACTACACACCCGCAATCATGACAGACCACACGGCTGAAAATAACTCAGACCATAGACCCATAGACCCTCAAGAACTAAAACACTCTTGTGCTTTGGATGCAACCCATATTATAGTGCTGTAAGTCAGAAATTGAACAGAGGTTGTAAAAGCTGAGTGTGCAGGCTTTATGTGTTCAGGGTAACTCTATATTAAGGCCCGCAGGGAGCCTTAAGCGACAGACTCGTGATATGTTTTCACAGTCCTGGTCGTGAAGGGATTGTGGAAGGCTATTGTGCGAAACTGACTCACAAAAAATCAATAATGTGGCTCAGTAAATGACTATAATATCCTGTTTATATGCTACGTCATGCTAGTTTAACCATGAACGCCCCTTTTGCTCTTTCCAAAACTGAGAAATGGGTTCATTTGTGTTTTGAGTTTATTGAATTTACTGAAGTAGCACATTTACCTGAAATTGTTCATTGTCTGTGTGTGTGTGTGTGTGTGTGTGTGTGTGCGTGTGTGTGTGTGTGTATATGCGCTTGTTTCTGCACTACCTACTGTAAACCTTCAGCTGTAGTGACTCGTTCCACTTTAAACATAGTACACACAGTCTCCATGAATACAGACTTGACCAGCAACTGGAGGCTTACACAACGCAGAGTCCAGCTGAAAGGCCTCTCAGAGTGGACGAGCGAGGTAAACACAGAGCCACTTGTGTTTTCTCTCTTCTCCAACTCAAATTATCCAAATATGAGCAGCCACACGCTGGAAACAAGCTGGAATATTGCTGACACAGATAGCTGAACGGCATCAACAGGAACTAGGCTGAGGCTTTTTCTTGAGGGTGACAAATTTCAAGCTCAGGCAAAGTGCTGAGGCGACTGTTTTGGCTGGTGTGTTGATGCACTTTGTGCTGCATGGGTACACACACACACATACAGGCAAACGCACACTCCTATTCATGCACACACAAAGATAATCACACAGTTGTACATAAACAATGAACAGATGTATGATCATGACAGACTCTCATTTGTCCAAATAAGTTCAGTCATACTATATGAAGAATTGGACTTGGTCGAGTGCTCATGTAGGCCACATTGAAAACCTTGTGGGTGGGTTTGCCATTTCTGTGTGTCCGAGCTTTGTTCAAACAAGCAGATTTTTATCAAAAATTCTAGTGGCAATTCCAAGGTTTCCAAACATACCAAAAATGTCCCGCTAAATTACAGGGACAATGATAGACAATGCATCTAGATATTTTCTATTTAATATATTGCGGCAGCTATAAAACAATTGCATCTTGGGTTTAAATATTTCCCTGAATATAAGTGTGATGTAGTCTCAATGGAGTGCTGCAATCAGCAGATACAGAATATGTATGTAACATTATTGTGCAAAATGGAAAATTAACTTAGCAGCTACTAAAAGGGAAAATCAGAGTTAAAGGGGTTCAAGAGCCTGAACTGATTGCATTGATAAGAAGCTATGGAAACAGGAAAAAAACAGACAGAAATATAAAAGCATTTAAGGAACATTTCACTGGGTTCTGAATATACACCACAGGCACATAAAAAGCTGTACAAATGAGTTGGAAAGGTACAGAGTATAAATAGGTATATATATATATATCTGTGCAGGTGAGCTGATGGCATGAACCAACAAACTCACATGAACAAACACATACACACATACACAAAGTGGTTATTGCAGACAAATGTGCAAAGTTCAACCCCTCCAAGTCAGCTGATGGGAAAATGCAAATATATGAAAATATATTACTTTGTAAATGTCAGAGGCCCATACATCAGAGTTCCTGAGATCATAAAGAATCTCTGACAAATTACAGAGGAAATGTTATATTTCTGGATTTTGCACACTCAAGTCCACTGTGAACCAACCTCACATTATGCACACACACACACACACACACACACACACACACATACAGACAGGCAGACAGGCAGCCTGACTGACAGACAAGCAGCAGACAGACAGATGATCAGTCGTGCTGTAAGAAAGGCAGGCAGAGTGACAGACAGACCACCAGGCATGCAGTCAGACACCCAGTCATGATGGTAGTCAAGTGAACAGACAGGTAAGAGGGCAGACAGACAGACAGAAAGACCGCCTATAGGAGAGAATACAGACAAGGCCCTCTCTGTCTGCTCACTCTCGGGGACCAGTAAGTAATAAAATGTGTATCTTGCAATAAAGTATCTTCAGGGACCCCTTACATTAAATTCAACAGTAGATACCATTCAGTATTTAGATTAGTGTTGGTTTACATATATAATTTAGCATTCACCCATCTCAGAAACATCTCGAGTACCAATGCCAATTTTAACAAACTTTAACACAGACTCCAGGTATTTATGATGCCCCCAGAACACCCCCTGTGTCCAAAATCTGAATCTAAACCTGAAATAGACACACTCGGTTTAGCATCTTTTGGCTGTGTGTATACAGTGATTTTGTGAGTGAGTTTGTGAGTTATATCTTTAATACACAAACCTTATACTCTTCTCGGCTAGAGTATTTATATTTAGTCATATATCTGAAATGCACAAAAATATCAACTTACTTGTTGCATAATGAAGATGTCCTTGAATTATTCTCCAACTTGCTGTTGCAATTAAAGGAGGCATTTTTATCACTGAAATTCCTGGTGACATTTGGAATAAAATATCTATAGTTATGGCTAGAAAAAACAGGCGGGTGGTGGAAATCCCACCAAAATCCAATTTGCTGTTCCCATGTTTTCACCAGATTTCTTGTGTTGGAGATAAGCTCTTGACAGACAGACAGAGGTGACAACAATAACCTCCTTGGTATATTCCCACCTGCAGATGTACCTTTAATACCTGAGGGTGTTTTTTGACTGTCATTATGATTATGATGGTGATGTATCTTGGCTCCAGGTCACTGGTTTCTGCAGAGTTTACAGAGCAAAAACAATTTTAGCAAGTTCATATGCATTCATACAGCCGGTCAGATTGTTTGACTTAAGCTCTGCATTGTGTAAGATTTTATTTTTTATTTTATGAATCCTTTATTTAGCCAGGAAAGTCCCATTGAAATACAAGAATCTTGTCTTCCAGGGTGTCCTGGTCAAGATGGCAGCACAGTAAGTTTCACATAAAAAACAATAATAGAATAAAAGTGACATTTGTTTGTGGTGCGTCCTGTAGCTTCTATCTCTGACCAACAGAGGACACTATCTCTGTCCTGTGACTTAATTCACAGTAAAGCGCCTACTATGAAATTAAATGTGTAAATAAACAGAATAAATAGCAACATGCTTCCTGGTACAGCATGATCTTCCCTTCTTAGGATGGCTGCTGAAATGGAAATGAACTGAACTCTGTTTCTGGCTGAGACAGACCTCACAACTCCAAATGTTCGCACAGTGTGTCACTTACTGATCTCTCATGATACAAACACAGTGTTTGAGTGAGTGTGTGTGCATGTGTGTACCCAGTCATAAGGCCTTCTTTCACCCAGGCCTGTCCAGCCATCTCCTCCTCCTATTCGTTAAGGAAGGGGGGATTAGGGTCGTGGTGATGGTGGTGGTGTGAGAGTGTGTGAAAGAGAGAGAGTGTGGGAGGGGTGCTGGGGTCTGTTGACACAGCCTCTTGCAGTCTATCAAGAGGGAGGGCTGCTGTGTGTATTTGTTTTTTTCTTTTTTTTTAACAGCCTCCGTAGAAATGAATAGCCGCATTATGCTTGGCAGGGCTCGTTCACTAAATATAAATGTATGGATTTATGAGCTGTGCTGGTGGAAGTAGTAGGCTTGTCTGGGTAACATGGATGTAAGGATGTACAGGAAATTGTCTTCTGATCGCTCTATTGAGGTGATGATGCTTTATTTTGATTGTAGGATGTGTTTCAGAGCGGCCAAAATCAGAATCATTTTAACTGCCAAGTCCAGTTCAAATACAGGAATTTGTCTCAGCTTACATCGGTGCAAAGACAGAGTCAAGTCAATTTGAGTCGAGCCATTTCTAGGTTGGTCTTCTAAAGGTTGCTGAAATGTAACTAAAAGGTCTTAAAACATTACAGGAATGTGATAGAGGGACCTAAATGGGACTGAAAAATAACATTCTAGGTTAGTGTCCCAGGTTGGTCACCTCAATGTTCCCAGAACATCCTGACTCTTCCCTGACAGTCCGCCAAATAACGTCCCCCTACCCTTTAAAGAACTCTACATCGAGAACGCCTGGGGACGCTCTGGGAATATTACCAGGCGACGTCCTTTGCGCTAGTGAGAACGTTCTTGTAATGTTCTGGGAACGTAAAATTTCTAGCTGCGGTCCATTTTACTGTTATTGATCCTCATACAAAGTATACGGTGGAGCTAATATCCTTCTGTGGACCAAATTGCTTGGAAATGCAATGAACCAGAGGAAACACTAATACATGCTACAGGGATGATAGGACCCCACAGACAGCATGAGACATATCTGTGGCCAGTACATTAGAACATTACCCTGCATATTAAATAATGGTTTATATGTGAGTGTGTTTGGGCTATGAAGACTCTCCTGTATCTGCTGATTGCAAGACTCTACCTCAGGCTGTTGTTTGGTGAGCATTCTGGTGCAAAATGGCTTCTGTACATCATCATCATCATCATCATCATCATCATCATCATCGTTATCATCGTTATCTTCATCATCATCATCATTATTATTATTATTCTTAAGACAGCATAGAAAATTACTCAGCACTTTTGCTCATCCCAAAGGGGAACTGTTTGGAGAATTCAAGTTTCACTCTCATTTCAGCAAGAGAAATTAAACAAGGAGGAATTTGACCAACCAGCTGATTAATCATGCAAATTTTTGTCACTTTTCATTTGAGAAAGAAAGACCCAGGATAGATGTAGGGCCAATGCATGATGATTTCTGAACTCTTACAGTGGCTGTCATAACATCGAAGTACTGGCAGGCGGTTTAACGTTCTATATGTTCTGTATACGTTTTTTTTCTCTAGACTCTAACATGCGCCATTCAACATCTCTGGTGTTGCTTCTGCTATTTTAAGCCTCAATCAATTAAGGATATTTAACCTCGGCTCAGAAGGAGAAATACTGGCACAACATAATGATCGATCAATGATAAGTGTGTTAGAGGTTGTGAGTCATACAGGGCAGGTTTCCTCTTGTAAGGGAGAAAGTAAAGTGAAATGACAGAAAGTGAGAGAGATAGACACTTGATGAACCCATTGCCCTCATTATCCTTTATTACTGACTGCACACACTCCATCCATGGAAACTACACGAATAAAAAGTTTCCTTTTTGACAGTTTATTTGGGAATGGAGCCAAATTGGTCCCAGCACCCACATTTTATGCACCTTTTCTCTATAGGTGTCTGGGCCGATATGACCTCTGACAGTGTTATTAGTCTCTGTGCTCAGAACCACAGACAGCTAAAATTTACAGCGCTGCATATTTTACACAACACTTTTCACCCCTCAGTTTCCTTTTAAATGTGGACAAGGACGTATTTTTCACCAGGCTCTCCAAAACCAAGATGGCTGCCATCCCCAGTGAATGTGTGAAGAAAGCACGCTTAAGAGAGTATTTTGATGCGTGACTGTTTTTTTTTTTTTTTTTTTTTTTTTTTTTTTTAAGATGTATTACATAATTTCAAATATTAAAAAAACAGTTTTGGATGTTGGAGAAGTGGTGAGAGAGAAGAGGAGGAGAAGGAGGGAGAGGCAGAGAAGATGAGGGCAGAAGTGCTTCTTGGTTTTTAGGGGAACACTACTTCCTTATGCCACAGCACAGACTGGCTTCTCATGTCCTGTTGCATGATGGGAAGGGCAGCCGCTCCACATTTTCTTGACAGGATTCCAGACTCACATCGGGAACACCGCGCTGTTTGGCTGCATCCAGTGGCCGTGTATGAGAATGGCTGAGTGGAAGGGTAATGCAACTGTGGCATTAAGGAAAACTATCTAACGCCTTTTGTTAATTTCATTCCTCCTGTGGTTTCTGGAGACATAACTAGATAAAAAAAACTCATAACTAGATGAAAAAAACTCGCCTTTTAACATAAAAAGTGTGGGGGGGGGCAGAGAGAGAGAGAGAGAGAGAGAGAGAGAGAGAGAGAGAGAGAGAGAGAGAGAGAGAGAGAGAAATTAGATTTTTTTTTTAAAGTGAGGAAAAACATGCCCAAAAAAACTTTTTTGGCAAATTTTCAGGTCATTTTCTGTTCTTTTCTTTTTTTCCCCATTTTTTTCAGTATTATTTCCCCTTTTTTTTTCTTTACTAATTTTTGGGTCATTTCTTATTAAAATACTGACTACTCTGGCCAGGTTTCATTGGGTTAAAGTAAAGCTGCATGCTTGGTTTATGGTTCATTTTGAATTTTGCAGTACCTTTACAGTGTTACCCACTTCCACCAGTAAACTAACAGCAATGGAAATGTGTTTCTCACCTGCAGCCAACCAATGCAAATGACCCTCAAAAAGCCTGTGTTAAGTCTGTGTCCTACATCATCAATAACCAAAAAAATTCTGTAACCGGGGAAACCTCTGGCTAATTACTGTGAAAAGGAAGCGCACAAGAAAAAGAACAAGAAACAATGGAGAAATTATTCATGCATTGGTTTCTTAATAAAACAGAAATAAGAGCAACATAACTAATCAAGAAAGAAAAACTGAGGGAAAAATCCATAGTGATACCAGTAATAAAGTCGAAAATGGCAAAAAAAGACTCTTTTACTTCTGCAATTAATTCACAGATACATAAAATGGCCTGCAGTGTGTTTAACAGAATTTATTGTCTATTGTTTGAACAATTCAGGGGTTAAGAATTCTGTAAAAAGCTGAGTGTTATTTCCATATTTTTGCCCCTGCCTCAGCGCAGTCCCACAACAGAATAGTTATGTAATTTATATGATCTTCTGGTCCGAAGCCAGGATCTAAACAGAGTGTTAGTGTAATACTTCATCTCAGCATCACACCTTTAACATTTCTCCCAGCACAGATCAGCCCCTTTCCACAGTAAGAGATGACAGTCTCCCTCACCTGGAGGCCTGAGGGAGACTATCTATCTATCTATCTATCTATCTATCTATCTATCTATCTATCTATCTATCTATCTATATGTTTAATTCTAAGTAATGTGTCCTAGTTAAACCTATCAGCAATGGGCTCTTTGTATTCAATTTAGTTCATCCAAAAGTTTCCATAATACAGTTTTTTTCAACTGCTTTACCTCCTCTGTCAACTCAGAAACCATGGTATCAAAACAGTTAATACATAGGCCTAATGGGAGGTGCTCTTCCCGAAATAGCACATTTTGTTTGCAAAAGGCTCTTATCATGACAAAACATTTCAAACATGCAGCAAAAGCACATTTTGTCACCGCTCAATACAACTTGCAGTCAAGCAAGTTAATCCAGCCACTCACTCACTTCATGCTCAACACCAAAATGCAACATACCCTTTTCAGTCTGAGCAGGTTCAACCTTACTTTTTCTTGTGCGTATTGCAGTCATATATATATATTTTTTTTTTTTGACAATTTACATAGTTACGTAGCAAAATCCAATATTTCCCTCAAACAACTCAACTTCTGCCCAAATGAGTAGATTCCTTCAGTCAGCTCTACTGTACTGTAACACAGCTGACAGCAGAATACAAAATACAGCTATCAGTTTGAACAAGGTTCTCCTGTGAGCTACACATTCAAATGTGAACTTACAGTAAAGAATTGCATCCAAATTCAGAAAGACTTTGAAGTGAAATTTTACTGTATCAATGGCAAAAACTGAAATACTGCAATTCACATACAGTATTACACAGAAAAACTCAAAGGAGTTGAAAAAAAAATACAGAATGCAATTTATAGGTATCTTTTTGGTAGGTGCATCCTGATTGATTGGTGAATAGTGATTTGTGGAAAGGGTAGTGATGCAGGTGCACTAGTGATTTCACAGTGATGCAGGTCATTTCTATCAGCTGTGAGCAGATGCTTTGGTTTTGAATACCATAGCGAAGTCAGGGCCATGTAAATGACACATGTGAGAAGTGTTGTGCAAAAGTGCGTGAAAAATGTGTGAAGCCAATGAAAAGGTATGAACACATTTGCAAAAGAAAACTTCTGCAGTGGTTTGGAAGTGAAGATGATGACAAAGTTGATCCCAGTTTCATTATACTGGAAAAAGCGATTGAAAAAACTGTAATAGTAACAACAACAACAACAACAACAACAACAACATTAATAATATTTTATTTTATTTTATTTAGTTGAAAAAAAAGTAATTATGGATTCACTCTCTTTAAACTGACAAATGAAGAGGGAAATGAACCCCAGAGCAGAAGCTGCATTCAGCAGAATGTCCTTGTGGTTAGAGAGACTGAAAGGTAACAAAGTAATTTACCTAACACTATTAACATTTGCAGTTTTAAAGGCAAGTGACAGGAGGCCACAAATCAAACAAAACTCAAGTCAGTCTGTACATTTCAAGAAGTGATAGTGAAATTTAACAAAAGGTTTGGTTTTAGAACACAGGTTTTGACAAGTACCACAAAAAAAGGACAGCATCATAACTATATTTTGTAGTAACTGCGCTAAATGAATAACTACTAAATGCAAACCAAACAAGACCATGAACACCTCTCTGCTGCCTCACTTTAAGTGACTAAAATGTCATGTGAAATCTGGTTTTCCCTTAAATTTCCCCTTAAGTTGCTACTAAGTTATAAAAACAAACAAACAAACACACAAACAAACATGTTCCCGGTATTGTTTAATGTCACATACAAGATTGATTCTTTGATTTTCGCATCATGCACACTGTCATCATGGGTTTACAAGACATCAAAAATACAGCTGCAACACTAACTACAAAATGAGATACTGCAACCAGCCGATACATATTACATACCTGCTGGTTGCTCCGCTTCACTCAAGCTTCACCTATACTGAAATAGTGAAAAACTGAAACCCAAAGCGCCGTTGGTCGATGGTAGCACCATCACATTAAATATTAAATATTTAGATGTCTTGTGCATTATCAACTTTTAAGCATATTTGCTTGTGATTCAGCAGGGCATATTTGGTTGCTTTGGAAACCTTGGGGCCTCCCCTGAAGTTTAAAATGAAGATTAGGGGGGTTGAATAACTCTCGACCGTGTTGTAATGACACAGAGGTATAACCTTTTTGCCCTCCACCCCTACCTCCCCCATGCAGGGAAACATGCAGCGCTGCTCTGCATCGTTTCGACCGCTAGATGGCAGTAATGATGTGAGTTTGAAAGGTGAAACCTAGTGCGAGGAGGGAGTGAAGAAAAAGGAAGGAAGCCCGTTTATCAACAATACTGGCCGACGTGAACTTTAGCGTGTACGAATCTAAAAAAAAAAAAAAAAAAAAAAAAAAAAAGCACCGAGGCGGCTTCCTTCAGCAAGCCAAGGTGACGAAGAGAGCTGGCAGCTGACTGGCCTCCAGTTTTCACCGGTAAGAGCCGCTCGGTTTAATACTTTTCCATCACGGCGAGGTTTGGCAGGCTGTGGCACAAAAGTTGGTTTTGCTGAAGTAGCTTTCGATACAGGCTAAGGAGCGGCTAACTTAGCTTTTACATTGTTTAAAAAAAAGTCACTCATGAATGCAGAGCAGTGAGCAGGCCGACACATTGACTTGGGTTCAGTTTTCCTGTCTGTTGTCTGGTTTGTTCTTCTCCTATGGGCGTGCCGCTATGTTTTATTAGTTAAAGCAGTGGTTTACTAACTCATTGAATGGCTTTCACTTTGGATTCGAGAGCCAGGCTTGTCCTGTTGAGTCTCAGTGGCAGCCTGTGGGACACCTGTAAGTGCCGTCGTAGAAGTTTGTTAGACTTTCTATAGTAGTTTGTGTTAGCAGGATATAAACATTATAATTATAGCTGATTTGGCCTTTGCTGTGTGTCAGTGAATGAAGCTGCGTACTGATCCCCTTTTCAGCAAGTCCATGTGAGTGTGGCTGAGTGTGTGAAACTGTGTCGAGGCTGCTCGTGCCTTGTCCAGTGACTCACTTCTCATGCACAGTCATCGGCATGCTCTGATTTGGCAGCATATAGTTTCCACTTGTAAGGAAATACAGAATGCAGTTTTTTTTAATGTATCATTTTGCAAGTCAGTTCAGAACACAGTCTGGTTTGCAGTGCTGACTGGTTTTGTTTCATTGGGCTTTATTGGGTTAGATTCTTTGTAAAGACCTTTGAAGGCATGCTTGTGAGGAAGGGCTTTATAAATGAAATAACATGGGTTTACATGACCTTATGTTTTCATAATCATAAAATAAAACAGTGATTACATAGAGAGTAGATAAGAAGGTGAGTATTCAACAGAAGACACAGTAGAAATAGTGGTGCAACAACAAGGACACAACTATATGTGGTTTTAAAACATAGGCTACAACAGCAAAGGCAGAAAAGCTTGTAGCCATTTTGGTGACAAGCAGCGACATGTGCTCCATCATGACCAGTCCTTTTCATTTGTGTTATGGTTTCTCTGAATCAAAAAGTTAAGTCAAGTAAGTTCATAAGTGACTCTAATCTAAACTATTCTGTCCTTTCACTCATCACACCCACTGAAAAAGGCCAAATTATTCTTTTAGATTGATCCCATCTCTTGCACTTTGAATTCCAGTTTGCTCTTGGGTGTTCATAAAGAAACATCTACCTTAACCTTGCTATCCTGATGGTGATAATAGTAAAACAATGAATTTTATTTACTGTATGCTGCATTTTTCAAAGCAGCTACACATTGCTTGACACTAAACCACCCAACAAAGGCAGTGAAAGTAACAGAAATGAAAGCAAGACAAGAAACATGAAAGTAGAGCCTACTACAAATGGGAGATCAAAAATAATCAAAAGGTCATAAAAGTGAGTTTTCAGCAAGAAAACCAGTTCTCTGTCCCCCTCTGACAACCTAGATGCTGACTGGGAGACAAGTGGCTGTGGATCAAATGACTTAACGCACTCTGCACTGTGGGTGAGCTATGCTAGCTGTCTAGTTGGTACCAGCAAGTAATTTAGACAACTGTGTCAACAGTAAGGGCATCATGTGGAACATTGCTATATTTAGGCAGCATGCATTCAGAGCAGGGGCCCTCGAATTTTGAAAAACTGTCAATCAATCAGTGTGGTACCTTTTTTTTTCTTTGATTGTCTGCTGATAAAGTTTGAGTTTCTGTAATGTGGTGCTCTCTTCGCTGTCTCTTCTTTATCCATGGTGGCTGTCACTGCTCATGCTCAATATCCAGATCTGCTGTTAATTCCAGCCAAACTGGGAAGGTAAAATGCATCACTTCCTGTGCAGCAGAGGAAGTGATGCCCTACCAGACCGGGTGGTTAGAACTGATGAACTGGCAATTTGGTGAAACACTGTTGTAAATGTCAAAGTTGTGAAAGAGAAGTGCATTTATCTGAAACTCATTCTTTAATTGTCTGTACACATGGTTTCTGGTTTCTCCATTCTAGGTTATTTCAAACATCATGGGTTTACCACAGTTTACTAGCCCTATACCTATATTTGCAAGTGATAACGATGGTAATGAGAAGAGGAGGGATGGTAATGAGGAGAGAGGAGATACTGCACCACAGACTGTGGTACTGACCTTGGGTGCAGAGTGGAAAAAAACATTACTTTGCCATTAATACAATATTGAAAAGAAATAGTGCTGTCTATAAATAGCCTAATAGCACCTTTATGCACGGTTAGAATCATTACACATGGCAAAACTCACACTCACACACACTGCACAGTCAGTCATGCTTGGGGGTGGTGGTGGTGGGGTGTTATGCATGGTAGCAGTCCCATTAAATCGCACAGAATGACAACACCATCAACATGAACCATAACAAACATCTGAAGTGAAGTGTGTGTCCCCAAACAGTCACTGCACCACAAAAAGAAGCTCCACAGTCACACATGCAGATGGTGGTATAGGCTAAAATCTTCAAATTAAAGAATGAGTCAGAATTTTACAGGACTGCTGGCAGCCCTGGATTTGCATGGTATACATTTTTTGGTTATAATTTAAATTTATTTTATGATACTCTGCACAAAATGCCCAGATGTAGTTGTGGGTGGTCCTGTCCTATGGTATGGGAGATACATCTCAGGACACTTGCTAAACATATATGCTTCGTTGTAGACTTGTTAACGTGAAAATGCATATTTTGCACACTGTAGGGTATCTTCCTTCCCTCAGTCTTATTATCTTCTTGTTGTCACATAATACTAATTAGTTTGGTGTATATTTATACCTGTTTCATTCTGCATATTTTTCTTTTTTCATATTGCACATATACTATACATATTCTGTCTTTTTCTCAGTACGTCTCACTGCTCTTTAGTCCACACTTTCCACCCTTACTTTTAATACATAAATTCTGCTTTACATTTCTTATCTTTAGCCTAATACCGTAGCTGTCTACTTCCTTAATAAAGTAATTTATCAGAAGCTTAGAAACATGAGAATAAAGTCACATTTCATAAATCATTTTTCAGCCCTCTTAAATGAACCTGTGTGACCCATGTAGAGGCCTAATTTCAGAGTGATAAATGTTTGTAAATTTGGCCAGTAGCCTATTTTTTTGCTCAGAAACATAGTATTGCATACACTAACAAAGTTATTATTCTGACAACAATTTATCTTCACAAACAAACTCGCTGCATAATGAATTTATAATCTTGCATGGGGGGCAGCAACTGCTAGTCTGTTGGTCAGTGGATCCACATTACATCACCGTTGTGGAGAGAGATTTTTTTGGGGTGATGGTAGCATCCCCCCCTCTGTCAGCTGTCTGCATCAGCAGTAAACTGTATTGAATGTAACGATTCACCATGTTGTTAATGATTTAGTCTTTGACACTCCTCAGATAACAAGCCTCTCACTTGTCTTCTGTCATCTTTGTAAATAAAGATAGCTGGTAATTTTTTGTTATTTATCATTTATCCAATCCCTTTCAGAAGAAATGTTCCCCACTTGACCCCAGATACTCATATTGCAATATTCTTTTCTTTGTTTCCTTGTCTAGTTATGGCCAGATTCATTCCATACACAAATTATGCAGCCTCAGTTGACAGTGTGCTGTGATGGCGCTCATTTGCCATCTTATCAGACAAACGGCTGTGGTGAACAGCAGCTAATGGCCTTCTCCTCCCCAATCATAAACAAGAAACAGACTTCCTGTAGCAGATAGTCTCAAAGGTTAAAATCCCATTATAGAAGCTGTGCTGTTGATCTCCTGCCCTGCAGTGATGACGGAGGTGATTCGGCCATGGCCGAAGGCCCAAGGGTGACAGCTGGGGATGTTTTTAATCAGCTTCCTAATTTATTTATGGGTGATGGCAAGTTTGGCTTTTATGAAAGGTAGGGGACAACATAATGACAGTGGAGATCTAAGAGCCAGTTCTGTGTTTGGTCTTGCTCATTAAATTTGTTCCACCCCTCTATGTCTCTCCTTTTTTGTTTTCAGCTAAAGGAGTATTACATCATTTATGACTTTCATCGACCTCTAACGGTGTCCGAGGAATTGCAGTAACACTGCCAAGTCTCGGCCACAGCTAATGGTGGCCTATAATGGACAGAAATAAAAAAGTCGCACATAGTGAGCATGCTACCTAATTAGAGCAGAAATCGAACAGAAATGCCTTGAGAAGAGGCCAGGAAATTATGATGCTACAAAAATCAGATTTCTCTTTTGGCTTGAGAAAAAAAAAAAAAAAACTAACTTGTAGCATCATCCATGTTTTAGTAGCTGAAAATGTGAGGAGGAGAAGGGTCACAGTACTGTCACTAGGGCTCATATCATGAATCAACTGGATTCCGATCCACAAGGTCTCGATTTGGTTCAGTACCGATATTGATTCAGTTAGATTCAGTTACAATACCAATTTTGCATCTTAAATATAGTTTTGCTTTTGTCCAACTTTTCTTTACTGTTATGGCTATTAAATCCAAAATTCACAAAGACATCTGCGTTTAGGGTCAGTGGCGCTGACTTCGGCTGGAACCACCATTGTACATTCATTTGCTCAAAACATGAGTTTCCGTAGGCTCGTAGGTTAGCAGATGACATCTGTAAGATAGGAAGCACGCTACAGATAGGGCCTAACATTTAGTAAAAATCTTCACACCTCTGCTAAAAGGCATACATTAAAAAATGAGTTGCAGACTAATCAGTTTCTTTCTCAGCCCTGTTGACACTCTTTCATCAACAGTGAAATCATCAGCTGGTGTAAACTCTGGTTTGAATTAAAATCTGCATATTGTATGGCAGGGTTTTTCAAAATTTTTTATGTTCGGCACCCCTCAAGTTGACTTTTGCTTGGCCAGTGACCCACAATTGAAATGATTTTGGTTAATGAAATTGTTTAGGTATCATACTTGGACACTGACAGATAAAAAATTGTGAGATTAAAATATAATTTTAAAATAAACACTAAATTTTTTCTTATATGCCATAACAATTTCTAGTGTATTCAGTCAAATTGAACTTAAACTATTACTCATATTGCTGACAACACCTGAAGACACCCTGGACCCCATTTAAAAGAAAAAATAAAAAGAAACACACCCACTGCTTCTAAAATTGGTGAAGCAACTGAAGTGCTTACATGCAGCATTTCTTACTTATTGTAACAGAAGAGCAGGCCTATTTGGCCTGTACTACAGCGGTACAGTAAAGGTCATGTCCTTGTCATAGTTAAGGCCAAATAAACTCAACAGCTCCTTCATGTCTGGTGGCACAGTGTCGGCTTCACACAGTTGTTATAACTACCTACAAGTTTGTTTATCTTTGTTAGTGTTTCCCGACCCTAGGCCAGCAAGATGCGCTTCCTCTTTATTTAGTGCGGCCTGTCAGCGCCTCAGATGTTAGTGATGATGAGTTATCTTTGGGTAGTGGAGCTTGCCCCTCAACACCCGACCCCTACTCACCCTCGCCCCGGCTCCGCCCCCTGCTACTCCCTCCATTCTCATTTCACTCCCCTGCAAAGGAGAACATGGTTATTTCTGGGTGCTAAGATTAGGCTAGGTCACACGTGAGATCAGGTTGAGATATGGCCTCGCCTGAGCTCCACTCCACTGAGCCATGGGGCTCTGCTGGATGCTGAACTTGTGATGATGGTGCTTATGAAAGAATCTTCATTGATTTATAAATTAGGGCCCACAGTCATTCAAAGACTGTGTGGAGTGCAGTGTTGGCTGGTGAGTTAGTGATATGATCTGCCTGGAGTCCTTTCCCCTGAAGTCAGCTGTTTGCAGTGGGTAGGGGGTGGGGGGTGGCGGTGCAGCTACCAGACAGGAACCAGTTCTGGCATTGTCTGCTCTGTATGTGGACACATTAGAGTAGCAAGTGTCTGCATTTGCATTGGCTGCATCTACACCTCACTGTTGTGTTTTGGCTAAGTTCAAACAAAATGACATAAGCATTACTTCACTGTTAGACTACTTTGTTTTTCATTATTTGTGTGGGATCAGACCAGATATCACAGAAACTTCACAAACAGGCAAATAACTGCACACATTAACTATGTTATTACCAGCCCTGGGCTTGCAACATTCCTGTTCCTTATTGTTAAACAAACAGCTTCATGTTGGATTTTGGTATGTGAAGCATCTCTCCTGGTCAGCATGCAGCATGTATTGCAGACATTGCTTTGCTTTTTGTATTATGATTCTGCAGCCCAGTGTTAAGTCATCCTATTCTCTTCTAGTTTCCAGTGATTTGAGTGACTAATAAACACATGGCACCCCTGCAGAAGGGTTAGATCCTCCTTGTTTCTGTCTCACAAATCCTCCTGAGTCCTTTCTAGTATGTCAGAAGTAATGATCGTTGTAGAAACTTATGAATCCTGGGAAACAGATCAGAGTAAGTTTCAAAAGCGATCTTAATTACCTTCTTGCATGCTTTCTGCTGCTTCATGTCTATGCATGAGCAGATTCACTGCTTTATACCTTAATTTATGTGGTGTAAGTCTTTGTTTAGTTTAGTTTAGTTTAGTTTTTCCCAGTGTGTTTTGGCTTTACATGTATCTATGAACTTTGCTCTCTGTCTCACACTTTGTAATGAATCTTTTAAAAGTGTTATGTGGCTCTACTGGTAGAACCAGCAGTGTTGTGCATGAACTTTGGAGTAACATGAAGTTTTATGGAATATGTCCTCATTACTTTAACACAATATAGAGAATAAACTGAATAGCACTCATGCAGAAGCAAACACAAACAGTAAATAACCATCACTGAGCTACTGATCAAACATCTTCATAGACATTCTGGGAAATGGGAACCATTTATGCAACCACCTAAAGCATTGCAATTATGTTGCACCAATAGTTGTCAACAGGGTGAACCTCGTTGTCAAGGCTGATGAGCTACCAGTGAATTCCAACAAACTCATGAACACAGTGAGATGTTTTTTTCCCCCAAGGTTAGAGAATGAATCTTATGGTCTTAAGTCTGTTGGTGTGAACCTCTGGACCGGCTAAGAAAAGCTGGCAGGGAAAATGATTAACTGACTCACCAGCAGCAGACCTGATGCACTGGGCAGCTCACGGTGACCGAGAGCAGAAGGCTGTGGACTTGAAAGTTCCTCCAATGATTTGATACAATACAATGGACCATTTTTACAGCAGCCATTTTGCGATATGACACTATCACAATATTTTACCCATGATAATGATGATCGTATCATCATACAGGCAATTCTGCGATATATTGTAAGATAATCAGCTTTGATACATCATATCTGTAACTGAAGAAGAAAAAATACCCTGGAAAAGGCAAAATAATTTTCCAATAGCAGAGACCAGTTGTATTTTTTACTGTTTTAATATGCACACCGACATGAACATGACAGAGCATTTCCAATTAAAATACCTTAAAGGCAGGGAACAAATACACCTCATAGGAACGTGAGGTAGGAATGTGCATCTGTGTAAATTAACTTGAAAACTCAAATATTGATATTTGGCACAAATCTATTAATAATGTATCACAATATATATCACAATATCAATACAATATCACAATCATATTATTTACACCAGACAAAATACATCACCAGAGTCCAGTGTTTCCTACAGACAGTTTCCAGGGGCAGTAACAGTAGATTTGGTTGCACTGGGTGCTTCCCAGGAGCTAGCTCTAGCTGCATTGAGAAGGCTTTATACTTTTAACTCAAAATTGGCATCAAGTTTCTTTGTGAATGGATCCATTTGAATTGCCTGAAACCAGAGGGATATGATCTGCCTCCATGTGTATACACGAAACAACAAAGACAGTTCGATGATGTGGTCATGGCAACCACAAACAGCAGCATAGCCAGTTGATGAAATGTGCTGACTGACTTAGCGAAAGGTTCACATAAAGGAAATGGCATTATTGGCCGACTCTTGGACATCAAATCAGCTCAGGCTTTGGTTTGGTGTGTGCGTTTTGTTGGGCGACTGGGTGGGGGTGTTGAGTGTAAGGGAGCTGCGTGTGCGTGCGTGCGTGTATTAGTGTTTCACCCTCCACTTAGTAGACAGGGTGGGTCACCCCACCTGGAGGAGCTACCGTCCAGCTAAAAAGAGATGAACTTGAGCTGCAGTGTTGCCTGATATAAATGCTGTTTTAAAGGCCTTTGTACCATTCCAAGACAGAAAAAATGGGGCAAAAAGAAAACAGGAAGTCTGTGTCTGTGTCTGTGTCTGTGTCTGTGTCTGTGTCTGTGTCTGTGTGTGTGTGTGTGTGTGTGTGTGTGTGTGTGTGTGTGTGTGTTCTTGCTTTTTGGATGTTAACTTATATTTGGACATATTTCTAAACATCTGATCTTTGTAGCTGTTAAAATTAATAATTTGAATGACTAATGACGCACCTTTGCTCTGCACATCTGATAATGTAAATGACTTAGTTGTGCACATTTGCAAACCCTGCATATACCATAAATTTGTAAATCTGTGAACTGATAGTGTCTATAAATTTGTCAAAGGTTAACGTCACTGGAGTTCTTTATAGCCATTAACAAGATTAACAGGTACCTTTAATCTTAAGCATTTTATCTGCAGTTTTTGCTTTACTGCTGCTCGTCAGAGATCAGTAAAGTTTATCTGAGCCTGGTGTTACAACCCTGAGGTTTCATTTCACAAATGGTAAATGTGGCAACACTGTACCAGCCAGTAATGCGCTTCTTCGTGGTTGGATTTGTTTATTCAAGTTGAACCGCCTGAGAAACTTGAGCACCAAAACTGTCAGCTGTTGCCAACTTTCATAGCAATATTCCGTCCAGTTCTTTATTGACATAGTTTATTCAGTTTAATTCAAACTATAACTGTCTTTATCTCTGTGTGTTATTTTATTTGTCTCCTCCTAGGAAGAAATAATGGTGTGCCGAGCGTTATCGTGAGGTTTCCTCCCAGAAGAAGGTTTGCCAAACCTGGACCATGTTAGCTTCCAGACCCAAACCCCCTCTGTCCTGACACAGGGACTTTCACCCAAGCCTCACCAACACACAGTCGTGGAGTGTGTGCCCCCCTGTTCTACCTTTGAGGACATTGAGGACGTCCTCAACTCTACTACCTCAACACACACACACACACACGCACACACATCAAGCCACGCACAGCTGTTATCAGCCAGGTCAGAAACTCGACCAGACACACACCGGGCTCACCGGGCTCTCAGGTGTCATCCAGCCACAGTGTCACACAGTGCAGCCGGTTGGGTTTCTTCTCGTTTAGCTGCGTTCGTCACTGTCTCCCCGTCACCTCACACAACCCCAGCTGGGTGGAGCAACTTGCAGATACCATGTTACAGAGGGTGTTGTGATGTCTGAGGCCTGTGCTGGAGGAGGAGGAGCCATACATGGGCGGGGCCACAGAGACGTTCCTCACTTTGTTGTTGGTTGTGAAGATGATGAGCAGCACATGGGTCAAATGGAGGGAGGCATGAAGAACAAGGTGTTTTCAGTAGAAGGAGAGATGGAGGACGAGGATGATGAATCGGTAAGGAACAGGTGGTGTGCCCTGTGTCTCCTTGGTTCAGGTGTATAAAGAGGTGGAGTGCAACATTTTCTTGTATCCAGGTGGACCATCTTACTGATAAAAGTGTTGGTGAATGGTGCTTTGAGAACAGTATTTATCTCAGAAGGGCTGGGGTTGAGGTTACCTAATGCACATTTCACTGAAGCACATTTTTTTTAATAGTGGAGTGCCAAACAAAATTGCTTATGTGGTTGTACTGCTAATGTCAGACATGGGGCTTTAAACCCAGCTCAGCTCACTAATAGTCAATAGGTCACCCTGACAGAACGAGGTTATTATAATAGTTATGGGTCATCTTTAAATTTTTGTCCACAAAGTAGTAGTGCTTTTGATCAGATGTACAAGTAAGGGCTAGTGATTAATATCAGGACTGCCAGTGAAATATTGGTAACTTTTGACAGCAGCTTGGTTTGTTTGTTTTACCAACGATACTGGCAGGTAATCTGATATTGCCGAGTTGTCCTGTATAGGACTGAAATGATTAATCTGTTTTAATTGGTTACTCAGTTATCTAACCAATTAAGAAAATTAATTTATTAGACTTTTGATGATCAATTAATCCTTGTAGTTGTTTATTCAGTAAAATAGCAAACATTTATTGGTTGCAGCTTCACAAATGCTAAGAATTACTTGCCTTTCTCCATTTATGCTGTTCCAAAATGAAACTTTGGGGGGTTTTGGCTGATGGAAGTAATCTGAAGATATCACATTGTGCTCTGGGAACTTAATAGGCATTTGTTTTTATTTTAAAACATTTTATAGTCAAAATGATTGAGTAATCATAAAACGTATCAACAGATTAATTGACAGTGAAAATAATCATCAGCTGCAGCCCCGGTCCTGTCCTAAAAAAAAAAAAAAAAAAAAAATCCTTTTCCAGTTTGCCTGGTAAAATATTAAAAGTAGGTAACCAGTGACCAGACTGATGAAAAAGCTGGTTTCCTGCCCTGATTAGAATAAAGATATTGTTAGTTAATATTTGTCTAAATATCTGCAGCTGCCTAACGTCAGCATATATTGATAAATATTAACAGAGCAGGTTTTGATGGATGACTGATGTTTTTCTTTTCCACATGTTAAATGCCGTTTAATTTTCATTATTCTTTTAAATTGAAGTATCAGTCAGTATGAAATTACAAATTATCACACAAAATCTATACTGGCATAGGAATAGAATGATTTTTCATGAGCTTTCTGTGTAGCTGCAGAGGCTCTTGTTCAGGTATTATGAATGTGTTAGAAACTAAACACTGAGCAAGAGCCTAAATAAGTATTTATATATGCCTGTTGCACAAATGAAAAAGAGATTTAGTTTTGGAGCAGATACGCTGTTGGTCATTTTTGGTTGACAGAAAATGAATTGGACACAAACTTTAACAGAGGAAAGTTATATTTGGAGTTGGGAAGTGGAAAAAGAGATGAGTACAACACGTGTCACGAGAACAAGGCAATAGGTAAACAGTTGTAAAGTTGCTGGTCTGTCACGTGTGGTTGTGTTAATCTCAAAGGACTTTATGGCACTGCTGTGATAGATGCTCACTTGCTCGCTCACTCTTATTTCCTGTCGTTATCACTATATCTCTATGTCTGCCATTTTTTTCCATTTACATTTTTGGCATTTTAGCTGATGCTCCTGTTCAGACTGACTGAGGATTCAGTTCTCACAGCTGATGGACACAGCAGATGTCACAGGGTTTAAACCACTGACTTTTTTCATAAGCAGTCTTACAACTGCTAAAGTAATTTCCCATCAGTAATAAATAATATTATTAATAACACACCATTAATGCAATAGCAGTTTGAAAATGCCTGTTTATCAAAAATCTCAATGTGTAAATATTTTGTGAAATCACGAAATAGTTATCCCTGCAGTATCTTCATAATATTGATATGGAGGTATTTGCTCAAAAATATTGCCCAGCCCTACTTTATGATAATGTAATAAACCCAATAATGTAATCATTATTTCAGAAACAGAAAACAAACTTCTCACACCAGTGAAAGGACATCTTTTATGTTAATAGGATTATGAGACTAATATCTACAAATTGTGCATTAATGGTTAATTACATCAAGGGCCAGGCTAGCCTGTCATCTTTTTTCCTTTTTTTCCTAACTTCACACCCTGTACACCTCTCTCCCTCCTCACTGTTTCTGCTGTCAGCCGTCAGAGCGTCAGATTGTGGTCGGGATCTGCTCCATGATGAAAAAGTCCAAGTCTAAGCCCATGACCCAGATCCTCGAGCGCCTGTGTAAATTTGACTACATCGACGTTGTTATCTTCCCCGAGGAGGTGATCCTGGACGAGCCTGTGGAGAACTGGCCACTCTGTGACTGCCTCATCTCTTTTCACTCTAAAGGTAAAATCTCTGTGGTTAAATGCATCCTGGCGATTTATGAAAGAATGGGCGCTTCAGGAGGGTTTTGTCACTCCAGTAGCTAAACACATGAATTTACCTGGCAGCAGTCCAAGATCAAAAAAATATGGAAAGTAGCAGCCAGCTCTCCCCTCCCATGTTGAAGCAGCAGTGGAAATAAAAGTGAAAGTAGTGTGCTTTTGTGCCACAACAACCAGCTTAAGACAGGAGGAAGTCATGCATTATAATCAGATTTCTAATGTGTATGGAAGCATACCAAAGGTTATTTTAATACAGTTATGAGTCATTCGTTTAAGAACACACTTTCTCCTATGTGTAAACATAGCCACTGGGGACAAGAGGACATGGTCATTAGTTTTCATCATAATATGATGCGGTTTGTACATGCTGCATGCATACATCTGTGTTGTGGACACATAGTCCTCTTGTTATAACCATCTTACAGTAAACACAGCAATAGAATTTGTTTACATTCCCGTGTTACTAAAATTACAAACAAAAAGAAAGAAAGGGAATAGATAAAATTACTTTTTCCTGTGCCATATACTGTATATAGTAATAGATAAATTGTGATATACAGTGATTTGTGTTTTAGACTCAGTCATAGTCACATGGGGCTGACTTTCATTCTATTTTTAACCGTATTTTTAGTGTTTCTCCAATCATGAGAATCCATTAGTCTTTCGACAATGAGTCGGGCGTGGGAAAACAAATATTTTCCAACCATATCACTGTGCTGTTTTTGCGCTGTACTTCCCAAAGAACACAGTGCTGTTGATGCCAATTACACAGATTTTCTCCTGTTTATCCCAAACAAAAATGGGAAACATTTCCTGTACATCAGAGGGTTTTCACCCAGGAAAGAAGTATTTAGAACAGTAAAGCGTTCATGAACTGGCTATAGGTTGAATCATTATGTTATTACATCAGTATGCACTATCGAGTAGTGAAAAGGACTTTAATGTATATGAAAAGTTCACACGTTATTAATTCAGTTGTGTTATTTGAGTCTGGTTTAGTGAATATACACTCCTGATCAAAATTTTAAGACCAGTTGAGAAATTGCAAGAATTTACATTTTGCACTGTTGGATCCAACAGTGCAAAATGTAAATTCTTGCCTTAAAATTTTGATCAGGAGTGTATGTGCTCATGTAGTATGGTGCCCACTTTTCAGGTTTCCCTCTTGACAAAGCTGTGGAGTACGCCAAGCTCCGAAACCCACTGCTGATCAATGACCTCAACATGCAGTACTTCATACAGGACAGGTGCAGTATGAGCGCATTAACATAAACACATACCATGTCTCACTCTGTGTGCAAGAAGTTATCTGATCAGATTTTTGATTTCCTGTCAGGAGGGAAGTGTACCGTATTCTACAGGAAGAGGGTATTGACCTACCTCGTTACGCTGTGTTAAACCGTGACCCCAACAATCCTGAAGGTGAGGACGGATTCTTGTTTTGTTTCTTTTTTTGGTGAATAAAGCTTTATCAACATTTTAGCAAAACTTTGAAGCTTAGTGCAGCAGTAATCTCATGTTAAACTCACCTCACAGCAGCAAATAGAGTTTTGCCTTCCATAACCATGTTCACCTGCCTCCTGTCCCATCGTTCTGTTAAAATACAAAAAATGAATCAACAGTAGTGTTTTTTTACTCAACGCAGACTAAGGGCTGCAGTGTAAATGAGCAGCTGACTCTTTGCTCAACTGGCAGGCAAAGCTAAAGGATGGCAATGTCAGGTGGTCTGTCTATCTGTCTGTCCTTTACACTTTACTCCAAGTCATTGTATCTTGAAATCTATTGGGGTCGTGCCATAAAATTTGGTGAGCATGTTCATGATCTTCAGAGGATCCACCCTGTCAATTTTGGTGACCTTGTGACCTTTCCTCTGGTGCCACCCTCAGGCCAAAATGTAAGCTTTGTGCACAAAGATATCATGAACTTTATTGTAGTGGATTGCCATGATATTTGGTGAGTGCATTCATACCTCGATAAGGGACGTTTCCGCCTGTTTTTGGGGACCCTGTGACCTTTCATGTAGTGCCACACTAAGGCCAAAATGTCACATTTGATATCTGAAAATCTTTTGGGCACGACTGCCATATTTGGAAAGCATATTCATGCTACCCAGAAGGCCAAAATGTGCAGACCTCATTCTTACATATATTACAGTCACCGACATACACCAAAGAGCACAGTTTCATTTAAAAAGGGTTTTTAAGATTTTCCAATTATAAAAACTAAATTTAAAGACTTGTGGCACTGCAGAGTGTAACCTGGTGGAAGGGGAGGACCATGTGGAAGTGAACGGTGAGGTGTTCCCTAAACCCTTTGTGGAGAAACCTGTGTGTGCTGAGGACCACAACGTCTACATCTACTACCCGACTTCAGCTGGAGGAGGCAGCCAGAGGCTCTTCAGAAAGGTAGGTTTCTGTCTGTTTGGCTGCCTGAGATAACATGTAGGGCTCTAGTTTCGCAGACCGGGCGAGGGGGGGACGCAGCGCAGCTGTGCTTCGCCAACTGGGTGTGGCCAGGTGGATTTTGCAAGTTTGGCATGCCGTGCATGGTGGCGCAAGTACTGCTGTCCCTCCTACCGGCGCATGGGAGGAGAGAAGGCGTGGAGTGGGTTTGACACAGCCGATTCACTTTAAACCAATCAAATGAGCCCCTGATTAGCCCCAAATGTCCCTGTCGCCTTTAAAATGCGCTGCGCGAAGGCGTAATGAAAGTTTACACAATTGACATGGAGGTCTACTGCCGCAGGCAGAGCGGAGCCCAGGAGACCAGCTTGCAATGCGGACACGTCACCAAAACCTCACAGGCAGGTTTCTGGAATGTCAGACACATGAACAATGCAATAAATACTGACAAAAAAAACCCCACTATTCAATGCTGCTATCACAATCAGCACATACATATATCTCCATATCAACTGTCCCGTCACAACTGATGTCAGATCAAAGGAGACTGGCACCGTTTATGCTGATTGTGAGGTTTTGGTGATGTGCGCCTGTCAGCCGGCTCCGCTCCGCCTTGCGGTCAAAGTAGACTTGGTTTCAGATGGCGACCTTTGAGTGCACCTCGGCAAAGCCTTTTGGCACAAAACTGTCACTGCGCCAAGCTGAATCTGTCGACACCTCCCCCTGCTGCGCCGCCACTTCCATCTCGGCTCACCTCAGTCTGAGAAACTAGCAAACTGTGCGTGTCTCGGGTTGCGCTGGTCGAAACTAGCTCTGCACGGGGTTGGCCTCGCTGTGCCACCCTGTGCTGCGCCGGGAAACTAGAGCCTGTAGTCTTTGAACATCGATGATTGAAAATATCCACATCCAAGGCTACAGGAAACAGTAAGATAAAGGTTTGGTTTCTTCAGAATTCTTCCTTTCTCTGTCTCATTTCTGTAGATAGGGAGTCGCAGCAGTGTGTACTCCCCAGAGAGCAGCGTACGTAAGACTGGATCCTACATCTATGAGGAGTTCATGCCTACAGATGGTACTGATGTCAAGGTACAGTGAATGCTCATTTGGCAAGCGATATGCCTCCTTCAGGGTTCCCACAAATCATGGAATAGTCTCTGTAAAGACAACCTTAATAAATTCTTGGGACAAGTCATAAATAACATGGAGTTTTGCTAAGGTTTACTAATACAGAAAAAACACAAAGAGACACTGAAGCACACAGTTTTAAAAAGTTAGTGAATTTTACATGTGACAGAGAGTGCAAACCCTTCTCCCTGAATTGATTTTGGGACCACTGACTTGCGCTGATAAATTGTGCAGTTGTCCAGCCCTGTGATGTGTGATGTGATTCACAAATCACCATCATCTATTCTGAGACATTTTCTGTGATAGTATGTGTGTATGTGTGTGTGTGTGTGTGTGTCCTCTGCCTGTCTCTGTCTGTGTGTGTTGGTGGTTGTGGTGATCCTAGGTTTACACAGTGGGTCCAGACTATGCCCACGCCGAGGCCAGGAAGTCTCCAGCCCTGGACGGGAAAGTGGAGAGGGACAGTGAGGGGAAGGAGATCCGCTACCCCGTCATGCTCACTGCTATGGAGAAACTGGTGGCCCGCAAGGTCTGCCTGGCCTTCAAGGTAGCCTTTCAAAGTAAAGTTTACGAGGTTGGGTGGTTTGGAATGGCTGAAATCACCTCCTGGTATGTTCTGTAATTGCCACCTTGCCAGTCACATTAGTAAGGAAAGAAGAGTGGAAATCTGATTGGCTGTCAAAGGCCAATGATTGAAATTATGTACACATAGATGTTTGAGCACAGAATGGAAGGAATAGAATAAATAGAATTACATAACTTCAATAATTGTAATAATACAAAATAAAATAAAAAAATCAAATAATAAAACAATCTGTTTTTTTTTTTGTTTGTTTGTTTTTTTGCTGTTTAGTAATACTACTGCTGCTACTGTTATTTGTATCACTAGTCCTTATCAATGTTACAAAGCACTGCAATCAGCAAACATTCAGCTATTAGGGAGGATTTGCACCGCTGACTCCATTAACACCCATAACTTGTTATGGACGACTTGGCAAAATTCACAAACCACACTGGACTCCTGACAAACAAATTAACAAGACTACTACAGCATAATGAGCACACGGATCAGTTCATTGTAAGCTCATAAATTAATTTTCATTAGTGTACAGAGTGTGTGTGTGTGTGTGTGTGTGTGTGTGTGTGTGTGTGTTGCATTCCCACAGGCAGATTGTTCCAGAGTTTAGGAGCCCAGATGGCAAATGCTCATTATAAAACAGATCTGATCCTCATTTCTGCCTGAGTCACATTCAGAGCTGTTTCAAATTACCACTGAACTGTGACTGTACTATAGTCAATATAAATATTAACTATTGCCCTAAGCATGGATTCAGAATCATACCGCCACTTGTGTCGCTTAGCATCCCTTTTGTTTAGCTGTTGTTTAAGATCTATATAGGCCGAATAAAACCTTCAATTACTACTGATTAAAATGTAGAGGATTTTTCCAACGTTTGTGTTTTATTTATTTATTTATTTTTTTTTTGCAAAAAGTTAAAAGGGACAGGTTTGCATGCAAAAAATACATCAGAAATCTGCTTGTTTTTTTTTTTTGTTTTTTTTGGTTTTAATGCATCAAGGTGTAGGCAGGGGAACAAATAAACAAATGCCTCAGCCAGAAGCCTCTTTGATTTGTAAATTTCATTGGGTTCAAACACCTGAAGAAGTCTCAGAAATGGCTTGAGTATTAGAGTTGGTTCTCTACCAGCATGGGTTCTCGACCGATGGTGGTGTTACCGTTGATGAGAGTGATTTCACCTCTTGCCATCTCTAAAATGGCTGCTGTCTGGCTCCTTGTTTCATTCTAGCAAACAGTGTGTGGGTTCGACCTGCTTAGAGCCAACGGCCACTCCTTTGTTTGTGACGTCAACGGCTTCAGCTTTGTCAAAAACTCCATGAAGTACTACGATGATTGTGCCAAAGTTCTGGGGTAGGTGTTGTCATCTTATACACTGTTAAACACTGACTGACCAACTGCCAGCTGCTTTTTACCATGTATTGAAGAGATCAGATTCAAATAGAGCGGTAGAATATAATTAATTATAGTACATTATGTACTTACTTAATATAATAGAAATTTGCTTTGGGCCACAAGTATGCCAACAGCCAAAACAGTTAAGACCACACTTGCACAGACAGATAGTCTGTGCAAGTGTGGTCTTATTTATAGAACTTGATAGTAGGTGTTAGCACTGCGGAAATATTCTAATAATTGAAATGTCAGACCAAGACCACCTCTAATGTGTTCTATGACTTATTTTTGTTTGTTATATCTGATTTACATACTTCCTAATGAAACACATTCGCCACATCACAGTTAGCTGTGCATCTAAAGTACAGCTAAAATTGCACTAATAAACAAAACCCATGCACAGGTGTTCAGTTATTCATTTGTCTGCTCATTTTGCTGATAACATTTTAACAGGACCAGGACCTGAATATAGTAATAGCTTGCTGTAATTATTCATTCATAATCATTAGAAAAAGTTACCACAACAGAAGATTGGCAGCCTCTGCTGGCCTTTGCACCTCATTTTTATATTAGATGGCACCCACCCAGCACAAAGGGAGATTGCATAAAATAGGAAGAGGACATTATTCTTTCTGCACAGACTAAAGCTTCCAGAGTTTATGGCTTTTGCAGATGGCAGAACAGATTGAAGGCCAGTGGAACATGACTTTTATATGTGTAGTAAATCAAAACAGAAAATGAACACATAGTACAGTGTCAGTGAGGGGGAAAAGTAGGAACAATCTTTTTGCAACAGTACACAACAGGATTTATTGGAAATATGGATTTTGGATTTGGATTTTGAGAAACACTAGCATTAGCAAGTCCCAATCGTGGTCTCATTTGCTTATGGCAATTATACCAAAGCATCACAGTCAGTTTGAATACATAGATGCTTAAAATGTTCTCCGCAGTACCTTTTGAAATCCATTACGGATCAAGTTTTTGTGTGAGAAATAACACTGTATCTGTTTTGTTGTAGTTCCACAGTACTATGATGTACTACATTGTTGTTGTTGTTGCCATCTTGAATCTCTTGGTTTAACCTGCTGCCTTCAAGCACACAAGCTGCCCAAATTATTGTTGTCTTAAACTTGTGTGCACAGACCCCTGTAGACTGATCTTGATGAAACTTGGAGGAATTTTCCATTCTGCTGTTTAAAGACTACTCTGCTTGGCCTGATAGAGCCAGGATGCTATAATTAAAGGTCAAAATTTCCAGCCTTGAAAGGCCATAGATGCTACAGCACCAGTCTGATTTTAATGAAACCTGGAGGGACGATGCATCCCATTACTGATGAGCCCAAAGAGTGTCTGCATCATTCAGCAGTGTTTACTTTTGCCATGTATTTAGTTGATTTCTTCTCTTAAAAGCACTTGTTTACTCTATGTTGCCATACCAATAAAGTTAATGTTTTTACTCTGCCTTTTCAGGAACATGGTGATGCGGGAACTTGCCCCCCAGTTCCACATCCCATGGTCCATCCCGATGGAGGCTGAAGACATCCCCATCGTCCCAACAACCTCAGGAACCATGTATGTACTGGGGCACCAGATATCAGCTGTGAGGTGTTCAGGGCCCATAGGCATTTTAGAAAAGTCTGGAAAATTACGAAATGGTCATTTCCATGTCACATGGCTGCACATTTTATGCAGTTAGTAAGTTTAATGACAAGGCTTTTTTGACAGTAATATTGTCTGGCCAGTATCAGCACACATCATATGAAGCAGTGACAAAAATCCTCAAGATCATTCAAGACTTGGAAATCTTGGAAAAGTATAAAATGTTCAGTATTCAGTATATTTGAAACCAAAGTGTGGTTCAGAGTGCTTGGTTACAGAGTAATTTTGTCTATTTTCAATCTGGGCCTTGTAGTCACAGTTTTTGCTATCATGACTATTGATTGGGTTCAAAATTACAGTCGCAATTTGCAGTTACTCTGCTACTACTCTAACACTTTGTAATCTTGAGTCACTGAAGACCTTCACAGTCATTGAAAAGAGCTTGAATGGAAATTTTCTGTAAATAAATCAGTATGTACCACCAAAAAGAGGATACATCCTCCCCAAATGCACTAAGAAAGTATGTCTGTTGCTGGTTTGGTATATGACCTGTGACCTCTGATTTGAAAAATATTGGCAAATATCCTGACCTAACTTTTGTGAGCTTCAGTTGTTGAAGTTGGTTGAGGAGTGAGTTGTGTCACAGGATCGCTGAGTTTCTGTATTCTCTCACCTCTTCCACCTCTCTAATCCTTCAGGATGGAACTGCGCTGTGTTATTGCCATCATCCGCCATGGAGATCGCACACCAAAGCAAAAGATGAAAATGGAGGTCCGACACCCTCTGTGAGTCTCATGTTTCAGGCATCAAAATGTCTCTCCTGCTCCTGGGTAACAGAGCATTCAAGTTTCAAGTTATGAAATACTATTTGATATGGAATACCAAAATAAGAAAGAAGATAGACGCAAGAGTGTTTGACTTATGTTATCTTAGAAGAGATAAGGCCTCTCTTTAGGCTATGTAAATATCAGGTAAGAAAAATCAAATGCCTTGTGATTCTTCTTCTTCTTTGTCTCAAAGGCTGAATAAGTCCTTATTCAGACTGCCTTTCCATCTACATCTCCACTTAAAGATTTGAGTGAATCTAAACAATGAAATTGTTATAGAATCACCTGGTCAGCCTGTTTCATGAAATAGGCACATGTTGATAATATTTTCTACTGTTCTTACCTAGGCATTTTCCTCATCTTGATACTAGGGTTGGGAATCTCTGGCATGAGGCCGATTCGATACATATCTAGATACACGGGTTACGATTCGATTCAGAAACGATATATTTTTAATAGAGAACGATTCGGTACGATTCGATACAGTTTAAGAACGATACGATTCGATACGGTTTAAGAACGATACGATTTGATACAACCCTAAAAACAATACGATAGTTAACATTTGTTGATGTAGACTGGGCATCACCAAATGATGGGCCGTGGTCCGGGCACGGAACCAGTGGCGGTTCTGTCCAGACCCATGACAACAAGAGAGCACTTTTTACTTCAGATCTTGATCTTGATGATTATGAGTTGTAGAACATAATAAATTATCTTGAAGGAGTAGATGTTTACCAGTAAGTTTGACTCCAATAATTTAACAATATGTTAAATAATTTAACAATATGTTAAATTATTATTTGTATTAAAAATGTAAATTACTTATCAAACAGACCTAACAATTCAACAATGAATGAGCAGGAGTATGCCTGTGATAACGATTGAATATGAAAAAAGCCAAAGTGATACCTCTTCTCTGAATAGACAAGCTAAGCCAGTGTGCTGCTGTTAGCCAGTGAAAATACAGCAGAGTGGCACCTCTTCGCTTTGTTACACATAATCTATGTCAGTGCGCTCCTGTAGCTTGGAAAGTTTCTCTGCCTTTTGGACTCGTACGGTGCTGGTGCAGTTGTTGTAAATTTTTTTCTTGGTGGTGCAGGTGCAGGTGAAACGACTGGAGGGGTTGTGCCACCCAGATTTGACCTCACAGGGCGCCAACCAGCTCCGCGCTGCGCCCTTCTCGGCGCGGACCGGTGCGCCCTCACGTCCCGCGATCACATACACAATGAATGGCTGCGGTGGCCGAGGTCTGCGCCGAGCACGCGCTATGTGAAAGCCCCTTAACGTTACGAAGCATGCAGGACAGTCCTTTCGTGAGTTCTCGCATTGTTTAGAGATGAAAACTGTAAAGCCTCAGGCAACCGATTCATAGTCTCGCGATATCCGATCCACAACTCTACAATCGATTCATCAAAGGATTCATGGCGGATTTCGTATCGATTGAGGAGTCTGCTACCGATACAGCCGTATCTCTTGCCCGTAAAATCGGTTATCCGGTCGCATCGGTGTATCATACCCAACCCTACTTGATACCACCCCAAACATGAATGTAATTACAAAATGCACATTCCCTCTTTCCAGTTGTCACCCTGGTTATTTTTAGAGATAATCCAGCACATCAGAGACATAACTATTTGACATAAGTGACTCTTTGTCTCCCTCATTCAGATTCTTTGAGTTGTTTGAGAAGTATGGAGGCTACAAGTCAGGGAAACTAAAGCTTAAGAAGCCAAAACAGCTACAGGTCAGTGAAAATTTGACTTGATTTCAGTGTCTCTCAGTCCATTTCTTTCTCATGGCATTTTTCTTCCCCTCCATCTATTACCCTCTTTTACACAATCTTCTGGTAACTGGTGGATTTTGACTCATTCCTGTCCAGATATTATTACTTTACTGACTAAATGCACAGCCAATGAAAACATCCTGTCACCTTGTCACTGTTTCAAAAAACATTTTTGTGTAGTTAGAATGGACAACTTGCATAGTGTCCACTTTAAGATAAGTATGGATAATAAAGTGACCCCCAAACAAATGACAGTGATATGTAGACAGGGTACTCCCACTGCGTGTTTTCAGGAAGTGCTGGATATCGCCCGGCTGCTGCTGGTTGAACTGGGCCAGCATAATGACTGTGAGATTGAAGAGAAGAAATCTAAACTGGAGCAACTCAAGACTGTCCTGGAGATGTGAGTAACATCTCACACACAGCATCATCATCATCATCGTCAGTCATCATCGTGCCATCATTCACAGTCTGTAGTCACCCACTCTTGTCTGCGGTGCCCGATGCAAAACTAGCTTCATCTTTCAACACTCCAGAAAGGTTCAATCATCTTTCTCATCCTCACAAACAGATGCATTTCTTTACCTTGGAAGTGCCCCCCCTTTTGTGTCTCTAACTCCTTTTCTTTATCTTTTTCCCCATTCCTTCTTTCCTCTGTTTCTCCCACCCAACCCCTTTCTCTCTCTCCAAAAGGGAATCCAGCTTGATTGACACTCAGTACGCATCCTCTCCCTTCTCACTTTAAAGGATGAGGTTTTATCCCCACCTCCTTTTCCTTATTCTGTCCAGACGGTGTGTACAGAATATTAGGAACACCTGCTCTGTTGGTTAAATAGGCTAACCAGAGGAATCTAGATGAAAGCTGTTACTTTTAACCCATTTCACCCATTAAAATGACATGCAGACATGAAGGGGAAATGTAGATAAGGGGATGGAGACTGGAGGTTAGAGCAGACATTTGAAACATGGCTTGTGCAAAAAGTCAGTATTACCAAGGTATTCCTGATATTTGTACACTGAGTGTATCATTACCATTAACCTTCATTCATTTTTAGCCATTAACACAGGTCCACATACACACACCTTTTATAATTTGATCCTGTGTGTGTGTGTGTGTGTGTGTGTGTGTAGCAGTGCGTGCTGTGTTACTTTATCTGCATGCTTTATATCAGCTGACTCACTCTCTAAATCTCTCTCGTCCTCCTCTCTCACTGACCTTCTTTGATGGACACGCCTCCAGTCCTCCTTCACCCTATCTGCATTTACACTTGCGCTCATATCCAGAGGGATTTAGAATGAGTACAACAATAACATAAGATTAAATTCCTGAATTATCAAAACCCCAAGCAACCATTAATAAGGAATGCAAGGTTTAAAACTAAATGTAAAAAATACTAATAATAATAATTTAAAAAATCCTGTTTCCTAAAATGATGTATGTTCAAGAGAAAGGTTGGATGTAGACATAAGCACCAGAAGAAAAAAGCTAGGTCTTAAATGAGAGACAATTACAGTGTAATTGTAGAGAGAGGGGTGTTCAGAAATCTTTTCAGATTTTGATTAAGGCGTCAGATCATAACTCAGCTGTCATGATTTTTGGCTGATCGAATCGGCAGTGGAGCTGCAGGGACAGGCGACGTTATGCAATGCAACAGTCGATGTTTGTTGCCACTTGTTCTTTGGTGTCAGTTTGGTGTTTTCTGGGCCTTAATGCACCAATGTTTTTTTTTTTCTTGTGCAAGGAATTGTCATCAGTAGAGGACAGCTAGAATCAATTACAAAGCACAGGTTGCGCAGCTGCTGGTCAGAGCTGTTTATCTTGGCGTGAGTTCTGTCACCAAGTGGTATTTGGAGGTGTCCCATCATTCTGTCCGATCACTATGTGGCCATTAGTCTGCAGGATGTGCCAAATTTTTACTATAGCACAACGGGCAGGACAACTGGAGGCTCTTATTTTTGTGTGTGTGTGACTCTAAGCCGGGGATGGAGGATTAGCAATAGTATTGATGTGCACCCTTCACCACTGTGATTGCAGCCAAAAGCCTGTCACGAGCCAGAATGAGGTCCAGCACACTGAGTATTAGTGCTCACACACACACACACACACACACACACACACACACACACGCACACACACGCAAACACACAGACATCAAAAACATACTGAGCAAACCATTGTCACCACCTATTTCTAGCACAGCTGCAAAGCACTCACTGAGTGACTGAATTATCATCAAACCACCTGCTAATACAGAGTCCGCTCTTTGGTTGTGAAACTTGAGTCTCTTGAATGCGTATGACCAGTGTGTTATGTCCAGAAAAAGTTGTTGCCTTGTTTTGTTCTGCTTTTAGGTTTTTTTGTTGGAATGAACATGGAATGGAAATCTTATTTTCTCTGTCTTGTAAGATGTGTGTCCAAGGAAATGCACAAAGTTCATGGAGACAGGATAAATGCCTTGATTTTCTTTGTCTGTGTGTGTGTGTGTGTGTGTATGTGTGTGTGCATGCGTGCACATGTGCCTCTGTGTGTTTGTTTGTTTGAATTCTGTGTGTGCCTGTGTCTGTTTCTCGTGTGTGTGTGTGTGTGTGTGTGTGTGTGTGTGTGTGTGTGTGTCCACTCCTACCAGGTATGGGCATTTCTCAGGTATCAACAGGAAAGTCCAGCTGACCTACCTGCCTAATGGACAACTTAAAGCCTCCAGCGAAGAGGAAGGTATGTTGTAGCTGTTGTGAAATGTTGCTTTGTAAACTGTCCAAAGGGTTGGGAAGACACAGATTATGTAAACGGTAATCTGATTTCAAAGACATGGTAACTATCAGTTGTGTTTACTGCATAGTAATCATATTAGAAAGTCAGATCTGAAAAATATGATAGGTTGTTGCAGATTCCTTTCAAACATATAACCTATAACAAAACCTTACACATTAGTGGTCTGATTGTAAAGAGATCAGATGGAAGATGAAATGCATCTCTAATGATTACAATAAAAAAAAGTGGGGTTGTTTCAACAGCTAAATAGTAATAGGACACAGCAAAGCAACACACAATCGATATAAAATTTAGCTTACGGATGGCGCTAGGCAAGATTATTATGTATAAATACAATTATCTCATCAACCTAAACAAAAGATAGGACTGCAGTAGAGAAGATCATGACATTCCCACTGATTGACGCAGTAGATTCTGGTGATGGGTATTTTTCTGTCATCTTCATACACAGAAACTGACAAAATTAAATTTAAGAATGCAAAACAAAACAGCAGTGAGTGAGCACTAAGTTTAGAGAAAGCTTAGCTCCGTTGGCTGAACATCTTCACCACTCCACTAGCCACCAGGAAGAAGAAATGTTTGCCAATATTACAGTTCATTAAATGACTTCTAAGTTTTGAAACCTTTGACTTTCAGTTTCCTCTCAGAGCTGTTTGAGGCCGACAGTGTGTGAAATTGTCTAGTGTAGCTAGATGTGTAAGTCTATGAAAAAATGCACGGGGAAATAAATTACATTGTCTGGATGCGGCAAATAACAAAAGTAGACAAATGAATGAAAATGAATACATTTGACATGAAAATATCATTCCCAACTCTTGTTGCAGACTCGCAGAAGGAGGGTCCGTCTCTGCTGCTGGTGCTGAAGTGGGGAGGAGAGCTGACGCCAGCAGGCCGAGTCCAGGCCGAGGAGCTGGGCCGGGCCTTCCGGTGCATGTACCCTGGAGGTCAAGGTACAGTTATCACCTGACATAAACACACACTATCAAATACATTAACATGTCAAGGTTACTGTGACCTTGATGTCAAATCTGATCATTTTTCAATAGCTGGAGAGCCTCCGACCTAAATATTGTGTCTTTGCTGGTTTTCTGTTGTAGTATGTCAGCTGAGAAAAGTTCAAAGTGGGTGAATCACAGTTGGTCTCAACGTGGAGAGAAGCCACTGAAACCCACCGCCTAGCTTGTGTTACGACCCTGGCTCATGGGCCGCAACATAAAGTGGAGACAGACGTCAGATCAGACATAATTTTATTTCAGTAAATAATTTAAGTTAAAATCTGGGGGAGAAGTGCAAAATGCAAAACACAAAGCAGCTTGTGGTGAGTCTGCAGCTTCTCTCAGGAGGCAGTTTCCCTGCCTTTTATCCACTCCTCCTCAGGTGTGGACAGTTAATCCAATTTAGTCCAGGCACCACCCAAGACTCTTGCACAGCAGAGCCAGTGGTTGTGCAGAGAGGCGTAACACTTGATAAATGTGTGAAACAAGTGGCAGAATACATTATTATACATTATTGTAAAGTTCCCTGGTGTTTTCTCACTTTTTTGATTAAAACTTCTATATGGAACATAGCACCTCAGTCGTGTGATAGCCATGGGGACCCTGACATACAGTACAGACCTACCCATGCCTGCAACGATGCATACACACACCCTCTGTGTTTATATATACACACTCAAACACATGCCTGCACCCACATACATTTTATAGACACATACCCATAAGCAAACATTTGCATACCTGTTCATGCACGCACATGCAAATGTTCCTTGTTTAAAGGCAAACTAAAAATTTTGCCTTAAGCGCACAGTCCATTCTCTGACATGCAGCTGTCTTCCAGCCCCTCACTTCCATCTGCTGAAAGTGTTGTCATACAGTCACATGTTGACACTGAGTACTTTACATACAGCGTTCCAGGAGGGGAGGTGGGGGTGAGGAGTTTGGTCCACAGATGAACAGTCGTACATGTCAGTGTTATATTATGTGGCAACATCACCACAACAGCTATACTTACAGTAAACAAAAGAGATCATTACTGAGAAAATTAGCAGTTTCTGCATTTTATATTTACCTTTGCACATCTGCTAGAAAGAAGGATTTTGTTGAAAATTCGCTGGATTGCTTTACGGAATGAACTTGTAATGGGGGCTGTTGTTCCTCCACAGCCAATGGAGTCAAAGCTTTTAGTTTTTCACTGCAGCAGGTGGTGTAACAAGGGAAAGACCAGAAGAAAAGGGTCTTCCAACATGTTCATTCTCTTCACTAAAGTGAAAGAGAAAACAAATGGCAGTGTTCTGAGGAGATTTCAGTGAGTAAGCAGGGAGGGCTTTTGCATTTGTCCTCTGTTGATGAACATATCAGTGTTACAGGACTTGTGAACTTGTGACATGTTGCTTACAGGAAGTTTTGTCTCACTACTTGCCCCTCTTGCAGAACGTTCGTACCAGTGTATCCTATTTGGCTTTCCAGCTTAAAATTGAACTTTGATAGAGTGCTGGGTTGTATAGTTACCTGGGCAGTATGAATCCACATTCTGCTGAAATGTCCTCATTAGCTGCTCTGTGCTCCTCTGGCATGCTAATCCACAATACTGTATATGTGTCTCTCCATTCACTTCCGTAGTGTAGCAAAACAGCTCCCAAAATAACACTTTTAGGACATAAATTAATGCGAACAAAGCAGATTATGCCAATATAAAAAACAACAACAAATACCTTTACCAATTTTTTCACGTAATTACAATTATTTGTGAATGTGCTATCAGGTTGTTTTTTCAGGGTGTAAGGTTACGATGCTGAAGTTTCTTGCAGATGCAGCCTGCCAGATCTTCTTTTCAAACATGAAAATAACAAGAAAAGAGTTGTTTAATTTACTCAAAAAAATGGGTACCAGGACTTGTTGTTTTTAATATGAGCATAGTGTGTTCTGTTAGTGTTTGTTTATATGCTAAAAGTGTTATTTTGGAAGCTGTTTTGGTGTGCCAGGGAAGTGAATGGAAAGACACAAATACTCATATAACACCCAGGTACCTATACAACCCAACACTCTACCACAGTTCAGTTTTGCTTTAATGTTTTATGCTTCATTATGCATGCGGTACAGCTCCCAGACCATGCCCAGCAGTCCTGAAAACGAATCTTAACCAAATGTGGATGCAGTAGTCACAGTAGATGTAATCTGTCCCTGCTTTCTTCTTTTTTATGAAAACAAGGCTATTTTCTAAACTCAGGCCTTGTTTTTGAATCAGACTACATCTTTCTGTAGCACAGTTTTGTCTATTAACTCTGCTCTTCTCTTCTTACCTGTTGTTGCACTGTAAACTACTAGCCGGTAACCGCCGGTCCCTTGGCTGTGAGTCCCCTATTGACTGTGGTAAGAGAAGGGTTTCGTGGAGCTCACTGCTCTTCCATCCCTACATCATTTCCTGCCTCATCGATACTTGTCATGCCAATAACTAACGTGCCCTGATTTGTTTCCTCATCTCATTTTGATTTCATTTAATTTCATCCGGCGACTGGTCCTGTATGTTTTGCATTATGGTTGCTGTGGATCGTTTGTGTCATCATTGATGTGTCCCTAAGGTGATCCACCGCTGCAAAGAGTTGCTTGGTTACCTGCTTATACATACCCAAGCAGCTAAAGTGTCTACAGTTTTGGAGCTGCTGAGCTAATGCGGATCACCTCACACTAATTTTACTGCCATTTTTCCATGGGTTCTTGACATGCTCTTTGTTTGCCAAAAAACAGTCCAGTTTATCCAGGATCCTTGACTGGGAAAGGGAGGGTGAGCCGCCAGCAAGGCATCTTCTCTTTCTCTGTCAAGCAAGATACAATAACCTGATAAATGCATAAAAGAGAAATGCATGGAGCAGCAGTGTGATTTGTTCTGTAGTGCTGCTATGCATCCACATATTACAAACCATCAGTGCATTAATTTGCATTTAGCACGTTAATAGATTATGTCATTTTTCTCTTTCCAGGTGGGTGATCTGAAGTATGTGATCTCATTTTCAGGGGAGTTGTCTTGAGTAATTTGGGGGGTTTACTTGATAACATCTGTTGCCTCACTTTCAATTCATCTTTTTCATTGCGTAAGCCACATCACTGAATAAAGCAGAGGAACAAGCCATGTCGAAAGCTTAAAAAAGATTTCAACCATTCTTCCATTGTGAGGAAAATAATTTGAACTGAAAGTGATGCTGCACCCAGCTTGGAGTGCATCGCCTGGGTCACTGTTTTTTAAAGAAAATCGTTGGTACTTTGGGGTAGAATCAACACCCCGTGTTTTTTCCCTCTTTTCTTTCAATGCCCTCCCTGACTTAGCCCCACCAATCAAAATGATTGCATCTTAGTGGTGTAGCCAGCGCAGTGAATTGTTATGCTCCACTGTGTCACTTCCAGGTGACTATGCTGGGTTTCCTGGCTGTGGTTTACTGCGCCTACACAGCACATACCGCCATGACCTCAAGATCTACGCCTCAGATGAAGGCAGGGTCCAGATGACAGCTGCTGCTTTCGCCAAGGTAATTGTGTCCATTTTGTCATGGTGGCCATTTTGAACACGTAAGGTTGGAAAGATTGGCATGTTTGGCTAAAACTAAAATTACTGAGTACCCAACAACATTAAATTAGCTAAATATCCTGGGAACAACTACAGAAGCTGTCCTTAGTCGACCAAATATAGGAAATTACCTTAAAATGTGAACCATTTTGCCTCTAGATCCCTCAGATCTATTGTTTTTATAATGTACATTTTGGTGAACAACCGTAGGACATAGCTAGGCTGCATGGGCTCTTCCAGGTAGTTTTCTATTCCATGTATGGCATAAATTCAAAAAGGGAATATGGTAATAAAAATTAGAATCGATTATGTGGTCTTTGACTGGTACAAGCTTTGAAGAGTGCGTTTAATATACATAAACAAATGAAAAAGTTGTTGACTTAACCATTCTGTGTTTTCTGCTGTCCGTGCCAAACTCATGTTATGCATGCATAAGTTTGTATTCTGGACTGTTCGATAAATGTGCTTCTGTGCATACAGTTGCATTTTAATCTATCTCAAAACAACTAGCACTGTGCCCAAGAGACAGCATCAATTCCCATATCTAGCAATCCAGTTAGGACACTGAAGTGTTGAAAAAGATAAAGGGATCACTGGATAGAAATGCGACTCCAAGACTTGAATTACGATTCTCTGGTTTCTCTGTAGGGTCTGCTGGCTCTAGAAGGGGAGCTGACCCCAATCCTGGTCCAGATGGTGAAGAGTGCTAACATGAACGGACTGCTGGACAGTGACAGTGACTCCCTGACTGACTGCCAACAGAAGGTCAAAGCTAGGCTACATGAAATCATGCAGAAGAACCAGAGTTTTACACAGGAAGATTATCAGAAGGTACACTGTGTTTCACACACAAATCCTGAAATTAAAACTGAAAAATCTATGATAAGTTCCCTGATGCCATATCATGCTAGCAGGATACTCTGAAGCCTCTAAAAGTTCAAGCCCAACAGGTCGACACACTCTTTTTCTTTCCCCACTTTGCCAAGTCTCCAATGGTTACATATTTCAACTTATCGAAAGAATTGTCAGCATATGATTATGTAATTCCACCTCCCATTGTACTTTGCTGCTCTCAAAATATAGTTGGTGAAAAACCGAATGCTATTTCATGTGACGCCAGTTACATGATAGCAGAAGTACTTTCTTAATTCACCTTGCACAATAATTTTGCAATATTTGATCTCAGTGGCACTTCTGCAGAAACAATATCAAGACACAGTACATACTGTGCAGAGACAGGAGGACATCACCTATAGTGCACAGGGACAGAGGAAGACACACAGTGGACAGTAAATAATAGGTTCATACTGAAAAATACATAAATTACTTCTAACTCTTAACTCTTATTTCCTGTTTCTAACTTCTCATTTTTGTTTACTCTCTTTTCTCTTACATGGTCATTCCAAGGTCTCAGGAATGTTTTGTTTAGTCTGTTGTCAGAGCATTATGCCTCTTATTCTTGGATCCTTGGAATTTCAGCTGTCTGGGAATGGAAGATTATTCTACTTATTCTACTACCCAGTCTTTCTGGACAAAAGTATCAAAAAAGGCAGAAAATGTAAACTGTAACAAAAGCCTGTGAATGTGTTGTCAGTGTAAAGCTATCTAACCCCTTAGTTACTACTGCTACTACTACTTTGCTTGTAGAATAAGTTATCTATTCCCTGTGTCCACTGGGTCCCAGTTGGCCCCAACAGGCAGCCCGTCGCTGGTCAACTCCATGGACCTCATCGAGAACCCAGTCAAGACCTGTGACAAGGTGCACGCCCTCATCCAGAGCCTCACTTCACAGATCCGCAAGAGACTGGAGGACCCCAAGTCTGCAGGTAGTCTGAACCTGTATGTGCTCAATAAACAACGGTATTTGGAGGACAAAAAATAAAAGACATGTTTTTTCTTAGTTAAAGTCCTGCTATTTAAGGCCAGAGTCTGCAGGTCTTCTGGTTCTACATATTTTCAGGCAGAGTTGGGGACAATAGCCTGTTTTAAGTTCATTAAAGCACACATGTCAGTCTAAAATTTGACTGGATTTTATCCGTTTACTCTGTTTTATTTTTTTTCCAGTTGTGGGAGAAAAGATCCTCTTAGTTTACCAGGTTCACTGCATGACCTTTATAAACAATATTTTTCCTTTCCTTCAGCTGTATTTAAACCGAGGCTCTGATTCATACACATTTTGATGTTTGTTTTCTGTCTTCCAACTACCTATTAATTACCAGAGCCTGTTAATTTTGGACTGTTGCTTAAGTTACATCTTAGCATTACAAAGTCACCAGACCTCACCAGACCTCACAATCTGATGACAACAGAGGCTGCCAAAAGTCATCATTGGTTAACATTCAAATAGACAAATGCAAAGTAGATTTTTACATTTGGTTAACCCAAAAAATATGTGCTTATGTACTCCTCTGCCATAGTTTTTATGCTCACCTTGTATACCTACCTATCTACATTAGATCGGACAATGTAGTTGGTTCTTATGTATTTACATCTCGATTTATATTAATTGACAGCTTCACAAATCTCCCTTTATTTGCCTAGGTTCAACATGGGATTAAAAGCTCAACTTGGAGTTTATTTAGAGCCCCCAATCACTGTTTACAGTCTCAAAGGGTTTTACAGGTCCATACATTTAGAACAAATAAATGACAGCCAACATGTTTTCACATACATATTGTTTGTGAGTTTTTATGTATTTAAACTTGTACAATCAGAAACATTCCCACCTGCTGGCCACCCTGCAGCCCCGCCTGGAGCTGTTTGGGCTTAAGTGACATCTGTGACATTGTAGTTGTTGATGACAGCGACAGAACTGCTCATTTGCTTTTGCCCCCCTGTTTTTTTCTTCTGTTAGTCTGTGGATGCTAAACCTTCGAGTCACAAGTCCTGATGCCCTTTTAACATTTAGCCTCTTTTGGCATTAAACCAATCCAGATTTTAAAGATCATCAGCCAGACAACTTGATTTTTTTTGTCTTCCAGACCTTCAGCTTTACCACAGTGAGACCCTGGAACTGATGCTGCAGCGCTGGTCCAAGCTGGAGAGAGACTTCCGCATGAAGAGCGGCCGCTACGACATCAGCAAGATCCCCGACATCTATGACTGCATCAAATACGACACGCAGCACAACGCTTCGCTGGGCCTGGAGGACACACTGGAACTGTTCAGACTTTCTCGCGCCCTGGCCGACATAGTCATACCACAGGTTAATACCAGTGTTATTACAGCTCTTTTAATGAAGATTGGCCTTTGTCTAGTGCAGTCATGGTAATATAATCTACCTTAAATAAAATGAAATATAAATTAGGCATCAAAAGCATAGAAACGGAATAATAATGAAAAAAATTAAACAACAAGACTATCAAAAGCAGGGGCTTATTGCAACAACAAAAATACGAAGGATATAAATAGAATAGATAAAACCTATTGAAGATTACACATAATGTCTTCATCATACAGATAGCTACATAAATCCTATTTAATCGAGAGGCTTTGCACGACATGGATATATTTATAGATGTTTACATTTTTGTTTTTGCTGATGTATAGTTTTACTCTCCAGCACAGTATGCATTAGGGGTGTAACGATACACAAAAATCACGGTTCGGTACGTACCTCGGTTTTGACGAACCGAACGCCCTGTACCGAAAATTTTCAATACGAATACATGTACCGTTACACCCCTAGTATGCATGGTGTGTAAATGCACATCATTGGCTATTCACATTATCAGACTGACAGATGGTATAACTGTACGAGAAGAAATGTGTCCTGAATGTGACGTGTGCAAGTCATTTGCATCAGGTTGTGCACGCAGGGCTGAAGCGTCAAGTCATCCAGAGCTGATAATTGGACCTGGGAATTTGCCAGTAGTCCAGAGCAGTGCACCTGTTACACTTACATCTAGCGTGTGAAAACCTCTGTAGTGCTATAATCTGTAATTCTGTTGCAAGTGGGACTAGCTACAACTCTGGGCTTAAGTCAGGGTTTGCTCACTTTAGAAATAATAGGAGTGAATGACGGCGCAGTTCTAAGAACACCTAACATTGGACTAGAAATAACTCAGTTAAGTTTGTGTGTTTAGGAACTTTAGGATTATTTATTAGTAGTATTACAGAGTGTTTGAAGGTCCACTAAACATGTAAAATGCTTAGTGGACCTTTTATGTGGAACCTTTGTGTAACTTTTCAGTTCAGCAGTCAACAAAATATAAAATATGTAAAATAGAAGTGTAATGCTGGAAGGAGTCTATTGGTGATCTGTACATGCTCCCTGATGCTGGCACAATTTTTCCCCAGGCAACAATAGTGCTGTGAATGTGCCATATGGATACTACTTCAGTCAGTTACCTAGGCCATGTACTTTTGTGTCAAAATGCCACTAGAGCCACGGCAGGTGTGTGTGGCTCCTACAGAGGTTGTCACCAGGGATTCCTGCTCCTCTCCAAAGATAATGCAAGGCCGCTTAGGTCTGCTAGACTTTCTGTGCAATCTCTTTGTTTTGTGCCAGTTGATGAATACAACATGATGCTGGTTTTCATGTCTCGTGTGCTGGTTGATGAAGACGACATGATGCTGGTTTTCATGTCTCATCAACCAGCTGGAACTGAGGAGGTTTCTTCTGTTCTGATGTTGCAGCTCAGCTCCAAATTCTACAGACTGCAAGGTATTACTAAATTCAGGATGAGAAATAAATCAAAACATTGCTTTAGAGTGAACATTTTGTTTCAGTGGATGCAGAGGTGTTTCTGTTTCCAGAAACACCCACCAGAAACAAGGTAGTAAAACCAAAACAAGGTTCTAAATTGCCTGGTTGTGGATGTGTGCAAGTCTGTTGACCTGCCCAGAGTGTTTCCCAGCCTTCAGCTCAAAGGTGCCCTATGCAGGGATAAGCTCCAGCCCTCTGTGACCCCCAAGAGGAGTAACTGAGTAGAGAAAATGGATGAATGAAACTTCCCAGTTTGTTTAAATGTCTCTCTCTGCTCCTCCATATCACGTAGGAGTATGGCATCAGCAAAGCAGAGAAACTGGACATCGCCCAGGCTTACTGTGTTCCTTTGTTGAAGAAGATCCAGCTGGACCTGCAGAGGACACATGAGGACGAGGCGGTTAACAAGCTGCACCCTCTGTGAGGCCACAAACCACCACTGAAACACACACACACACACACAGACAATAATACATGGCCGTATACGAAGTTCTCCTGTTGTTTCCTGTCCCCTGGTGTTCAGGTATTCTCGGGGTGTGATGTCTCCTGGCCGCCACGTCCGGACTCGGCTCTACTTCACCAGCGAGAGCCACGTGCACTCACTGCTCAGCATCTTCCGCTATGGAGGACTGCTGGATGTACGTCACAGTTTTTCTGCTTTTGTTTTCCGTGGCTGATGATGCACTTTTCTTAGGCGTCTGCTTCTGATGACTTGTTGGATTAAGAGCTGTTCTTTTTATCAGCTGCTTCACATGTTGGTGACCTAAGAATGGAAGCTTTTTGTAAAGTTTCACTAATATCATTTCACAAATATAATTTTTAGGAGTTGAAGGAAGTGCGGTAGGTGTGGCCAGTCTATTCAGCATAGATTTAATGGATTTATGTAATGTATGTAATACTCTACATAAATTCAAAATCAGACGTGCTCCAGTTATTATGCTTAATTGAGCTGGTTTTCCCTGGATGACCAAAAGGGGCCAGGATTTGAAACATTTATAACAGTCAGTTTTCTTCTTGCCAACAAAGGCAGTTTTCTTGGTGGCATAGAGTACAACAGAGATTTTACGGTGTAAAACTAAAAGTTTTCTGAACCTTTTTTCACCTGCATTTGTAGTATGACTTATAATGATTCTTAAAAAAATACATATATTGGTCTAAATATTGGCATGTTGGCCGTTATGGCAGGCTTTATAGCAGATATTGTTATCCACCTTAAAAAAAAAAATGTTAATGTTGTACCTAATTGTATTCTTAAGGACATTATTGCCTCAGTGTTTTTAAATAGAGGATAACGTCTTGACAGGGGAAGGCAATATAAAATTGATGTTTGCCTTTTGGTGTTGTGAAGATGTGATTTTTTTTCTCCCTGTGTGCTGAGGAATGTTTTTTTATATGTGTGTTTGTATGAATGATGTGTGCGTATGCCTTCCTGTGTGTGTATGAATGTGTATCAGGAGGAGAAGGACCAGCAGTGGAAGCAGGCTATGGACTACCTTAGTGCTGTGACTGAACTCAACTACATGACCCAGATAGTCATCATGCTGTATGAGGATAACAATAAGGTCTGCCTGCTGCCTCTCTGAATGAACTTTTTATTTGTTTTACCTCCTCCACTGTTCTTGTCAGTTAGTTACCTACTCACATTTTCTCATTCTTACTGTTGCAGTTTTATGTATAGGTTCCTTTAAGCTTGCTCCAGCTTGTGTGTGTGTGTGTTTGTGTGTGTGAGCAGGACCCATCCTCAGAGGAGCGTTTCCATGTGGAGCTCCACTTCAGCCCAGGAGTCAAAGGATGTGAGGATGAAGAGAACGTACCACTCGGCTTTGGCTTCCGCCCAGCTTCCTCTGAGGTGTGTGTGTGTGTGTGTGTGTGTGTGTGTGTGTGTGTGTGTGTGTGTGTGTGTGTGTGTGTGTGTGTGTGTGTGTGTGTGTGTGTGTGTGTGTGTGTGTGCTTGTGCACATGTGCATGTGTGGGATAGTTTGCGTGTGTGCTTGTAATGGTCTTATAGGGTTGCACAGTTGCAAGAAGCTTTAGTGTCTTTTTCCCTCTTGCACCTTTATTTGGAATTGTGAAGCTATGAAGATTATTGAGTTTACAAATTAAAGAAAATCTGTCTTTTGATTCAAAGTGAGCAAATCCCAAATATTGGAATCTCTCCAAAAAGCATGTGCTGACATTTTTGACATGCGTGGACAAGAATATTCCACAGAAAGTTGGAGCATTTTCTTTCAATTGCAATAGTGTTCTTTGTCAGTGTCTTTTCCAGTAACCCATCACCGTAGTACATGATATGAGGGACACTATATCGTCATGACAGCATCTCAGTGTGTCTCTGTGTGTTCCAGGGGGTTCAAACTTGTATATTCCAAACTGAATTATTTTTAAGTGATTCTGTATCTATTTTCCTCCCATCATTAGTTTGCATGTCTGGTATGTACACAGTAACTTCTACAATAATACTTTGTTTTTTGAATTAATTAATTTTTTAAATTTCTATGACTCGTTAATGTTTTAAGAGATGGAGTTTAAATTAAAAACACCCCAAGTTATGTGAAGACAAATGTTTGCTGATTAATGCATTAACTAGCTTAATTAATTACCCAGTATATCATGGTGTGGTGATTATGGCGGGACAATACCTCAGGTTTATTTAATGTAATGTATGTTTGTATGTTTTGAGTTGGAGTGTCCATAGATGTTATTCATTTGAAGAGAGGAAATTAAATTGACTAAATCAGTATCAACCTTTAAATCTCTGCTAAAAACTCATTTTCAAGGCTTGTTTTTTAGCATGTCTTTTATTGTTTTATTATTTCACACTGTTTTTCTATTTTGTTATTTGCTTTATCTATGTAATTCTCTCTGTTCTTATTTTTCTGGTTGTATTTGTTTTTTATTGTGTTTTATCTTTTTTTATATTGCACCTTTTCTTAAAAGTCATTGATTAATATCATTACTGTCATTAATTTCCTTCTCTTGTTTTCTGACCAATCAGAATCAAGACAAGCAGCCCAATCAGGGCAGCCTGGAGGACCTCTCCCAAGACCAGCCCGATCAGGCAATCCCCATCTCTGAGCCAATCACCATCCAGAGGAGGTGTCCCATGATTCGCAACCGGAAGACGGGATCCATGGAGGTACCATATGGCTGCTCCCTGCATGTTCTGCAATCTGCAGATCATGTAGTAATTCTAAAGTGTCAGCTTTTTGCTAGCAAATAATTATTTGGGTTGGAAAGTGGCAGCAAAATCCAGTGGATCCAGTCCTATTTAAAACAAAATTGTGTTGGGTTGTATAGTTACCTCGGAGTTATGAGTCCACATGGTGGTGAAAACTCTTCATTAATTGCTTCAACCCTGGGCTGCTCATCCCGAATACTTTATTTGTGTCACTCCATTCATTTCTCGTTATTTTCCTGTTTGAGTTGGATTGAATTGAAGTAGATCCAGCAAGAAGCATGTTGAGAAAACTTCCACATAACAACCTTGCGCCAGTAAGAAATCACCGTATTGTACTTTCACAAATAATTATCATAATACCATGAAAAATGTGTACCAGGACTTGTTTTTTATTTTGACATAATCCACTTTATTCAAATTTTTTATGTGCTAAAAGTCTACTTTGGAAGTGAATGGAGATACACCAATACAGTATTATGGATTTGCATCAAAGGGGAGCACGGAGCAGCTAATATTGAGCTTCGCCACATGGTGTGAAATATAATGTCCAGGTTACTATACAACCCCACGCTCTACCAAGTTTACCAAGTTAACCGAGTTTACTAAGTTCAGTTTTACTTTAAGAGAGAGACATGCAGATAAAAATGTCCACACTTTAAATGCCAGCTGAAATCAGACTGTGACAGAGATGATAATGCAAAAATCCCTTGGATTTTGAATGGGAGACATCAAGTGTCTGGTGTTACTTGCACTTTTTTACTGGAGCAGTTATCTCAGCCATAACTGCTGTTCTCTATGGCCTCACTCAGGTCCTCTCTGAGACCTCACCCACCCAGTCAACCAAAGGCTCCTCGTCCTACCGACTCTTCCCCTCGCGCCAGTCTCCTGAGGTCAAACCAGCCAGCGGCCTAGGTGGGCACCTCCTGCCTGGTGTGTATGTGTGTGCCTGTATTTTTAATTTTTTTTTTGGTGTGTGTGTGTGTGTGTGCTCCTGCATAAGAGGGAGTGGGAGAGAGAGTGGGAGAGAGAGTGAGAGTGAGAGTGGGAGAGAGAGTGGGAGAGAGAGTGGGAGAGAGAGAGAGAGAGAGAGAGAGATTTTATGCCAACGACAGATACACTGCCATAACCGCACATTTATCTCCAGCTGTCATCGTTGAACTACTGCCATCTCAAGCCCTGGCTGTGACCTCCCCCTACTCTCACTCTCTCTCTCTCTCTCTCTCTCTCTCTCTCTCTCTCTCTCTCTCTCTCTCTCTCTCTCTCTCTCTCTCTCTCTCTCTCACTTTTACACTCTCACTTTCTCTCTCACTCTCACTCTTGCTCTTTCTCTCTTGCTCTCCCTGTCTTTCTTCCTCCCTTTGGCCCTAGCCCCTATCTCTCCCTCTTTCAATCACCCCTTCAACCCATCCCCCTCACACACACACACACACATACACACACACACACACACACACACACACTGATAGTTACATAGCTTCCATGACAGCAGCACTACGGCAGCCAAAGGCCCAGAGGTCCTAACTATGTAGGGAAGAGGTCAGCAGGGAGAGTTGGATCTCTGATTTCACGTACTGTTCGGATGTGCAGAGATACTTTCTAGGCGATAAGGTGACAACATACAGAACATGATTACTTCTTATTTCCAATACATTTCCAAGAGGTTACTTTTCATGAGCAAATTGACTTTTTTGCCTTAAGATATATTAACGGGACAGTAACTATAAAAATGCTGTCCTCCTTAACTCACTGTACATTTACATGTAGGAGTTTACATGTGTATTTATCAATACCTACATATTAAGATTCATGCATCACAGTTTAACTGGGACAAACTGTTAAATTGGTCTGGTCTAGAACATCTCACAATATAAAGCAGCCATCATACTGAACACTAAAAAAGTTTTATACAGTACCAAAAAGTGGTACCTCAGGCTAGTGAGGATAAAAGCTGTATTAAAGCTGTTTTTAGTGCTTTGAAGAACACTTTTAGAAAGATTTCTAAAGCATGGAATTTCAGCTTGTTGTGACGCAAGGATCCCCATCTTGGGAACGCTGTTGGGGGTCCAAATTTAAGTTAATCTCTCTGGCGATAATTCACTTTTACTTAGTTTTGTTTTTCAGTGAAACTTGCAAAAAGGCTTTCTCATTAACATAATCAATTAGCTTCTTTTAGGTACTAGTTAGTAAAGTAATATCTAACGTGTATGTATCAGCAGGCCAAAAACACATGGGACATTATTGACACACTCAAGAATTAGCAGCAAACATGCAACTAAGAACTGGATGGGACCAGGTATTTGTATCATAATCCAGAGAGGTCGCCTTGAATTTTATAAATTTTATATATTTGAATGAATTTGATTATTCACAAAAAAGTTTCCCACATTCAAACTTCATTATTGAATTCATGGTCAGGATCCAGCTGCAGTACCTGCTTGGACCACCAGGGGGCTGTGGGCCACTGGTTGCAAACTCCTGGTCTAAAGCACCACGCTCTAATAGCAGCAAAGTATGCTTGAAAACACAAAAAATGTTCCAGTTTTTAAGAACTCCCATGGATTCCTTTGGGTCATTTGACTTTTTGTGAATCTATTCATTCTTTTTAACAAAAGATTTTTTTCTTCTTTTAAGTATGTTTATATACAGAGTCACTGCCCTAACCAAAGAACCTTTTGTGCTGTTCCCATGGGCTTATCACTCCCATCAAACTGCCAACGTGGTGACGCTCCCACAAGCATGAATGACCCTCAAATAAATCGAGAAGAGCGCCGAGTGGAGGAAACCATAAAACCGTAAATGTGACAAGCGGACTGGAGTGGCTTTGTGGAAACAATTTTTGTCTCCTGCACTTCACTGAGCTTTTGAACCCAAGTATAGCAGCATTCACGATTAAGCTCTTCTTTGAAAAAATGCCAACTCCTCCAACTTTATGTTTTAAATGACATTTGCTCTGAACAATATCAGTTCTCCTTACAGTGTCATCAAATGGGAATTATTTTAACTTAGTACTTTGCTTACTTTGGGCACTTAGTTACAAGTTCAGTGCATTTCTAGAAAAAGAGATTTTGTCATTTGATTATGAAAGATTTTATGCTACAGTCCCATTTCTCCATGCCTGCGTCCATCATCATGTCATTTGGCACTTGAATATGTCAAGTCTGAAAGCAGCTGTGGGGCTTGGTTCACACAACATCAAAAGTACTTTTTTAAGCCACCCACCGTCCTTTGAGGGGGAGGCATAGCAGTAGATTATCTATGTGTGAAGCCCTTGTCAAGAGAGTGATCCCGTCTCCCCACCCTGTCCCATCCCCCTCATCAACCATACACTCCACTGGTCACAAACCTGAGTGTCAGGGTCGGCCGGGTTTGTATATATAGAACAAAGAAACAGTAGACATCCGACACCACAACTTTTTTAGATGAGACTGAGACCTGTGGAGACTCACTTGAAACAAAGGCAAATGGTGACAAAATGACACAAAATGTCAGTAAAATAACTCTCATTGCTTATTAATACACAGGAGGGTTTGGTGACAGTTACATTTCCTTCTTCAATGTGTCTCTTTTGTGTTCGGGACACAAACACACACATCCTGTGTACATTGCACTTGTGTACATTGAGAACAAATGCATGCCCCATATCTACACACACACACAGACCCTATGTTTGCTGTCAGTTTTGGATGAAAATCTTGTAGAAACTCAGAACAGCCTTTTTCTCACGTTGACCATCGTTCATTTTTAAGTTAACCCAATCAATTTTGAAAGGGTTTCATAAGCCCAAGGGTTTGCAGGATTTTCTGGAGGACTGTCTAATTTTTCTAGCTGATGCTAAAAGATGAAACTGACCCAACATGGGCTGCAAGGTTTTTGCATAATTACACCAATATATTTTTTCAGATGTGCACACACATGCCATAATCTCCCCATAGCAACAGTCTGTTAATAATAATAACTGCATGGTGTGTAATAAAAACTAATACCCGCCCTTCACACCCTCCATTCCTCCCCTCCCACTTGATCCATTCCTCTGTCCCGCCCCCCCACCCCGTCAAACCCCGCGGCTCCTCCTCACACAGGCTCCCTCCGCTCTGGCCTCTTCAGTGCCTCTGTCCTCGGGGTGTCATCTAGCGCCCCCAACCTGCGGGACTACGTCCGCACACACCACCACCACCACCGCAAACCACCTCTGTCCCCCGGCAGTCTGCCGTGCCAGATTGGTATGTTCGGTACGTTCCCCTGCATCTCAGCTCTCTCTCCTCTCCTGCGAGACGGGGCTTTCCATCTCTGTCCTTTCCTGTTTTTTCTTTTTTTGTTTTGTTTTGTTTTTTTACTGCCAGGCACTGAGAAGATCTCGCAGCTCCTCTCTGGGCTGACTTGGGGTTTGAAATGGCTTCTTTTTCCATTTCCCTGAGCTTCACAGCCTTTAGTTTCATGGGAAACATCACTATTTTGTTTGGTTAATAAAAGAACCCTTCCCTCTTCCCTCTCTGGCCCCCTCTCCCCAAACACAAATCAGCAGTTTCAGACCATTGCATCATTCTTCCTGAGTGATTTACCATGCTGCGTGCATAATAATGTCACTGATTTGACAGCAGATTGACTGGCTGTGCAGTATATGCTGAGCATGCGAGCTTGAACTGGACTGTGTGATGAATCGTGGCTATCAGTGATCAATGTTTTTACATCTTCCTGATCAGCATGACCGCTCATTGATTACACCACCGCCTGCCTGAGTTCTCAGTGTGTTGAACTTGTCTTCCGTTGTGCATGTTTTTCTGCTGTAATTAGGTCACCGCTTACGGAACTTAATTTCATAATCCACAGTAAAATAGCTTTTGTGTCTGGATGCAAGAAGTCCGGCTTTTCATTAATCACAAATTAAGCTTTATGTTGAGAAAATCAGCTTTTTATTTGGAACAGATATGTTTTCAAGACCCAGTAATCCACCTTTGAATAATTCCCAGTCGCATATTCCCTCCCTACCCTTTTTCCCGTCTCACTGTGTTAAACAGTGAGTATAGAAGGCTGTTTCCACAGCCACCAGGGGTCTCTATAGGAACTTTGATTGTTCCAAACATCCGGGTGTTATTGACATGGTTATGGATGTTTAATTACACAGGACTGCTCAGTAATTTCAGCTGAAGTTGACACATCTTCAAGTTGGGTCAGCCCAGAAGCTAATTTTACCAGCAAATTATATGGGAGCACACACTGTATCTGCACATTGGCAAAACTGCAGGATTTTATATTTATTTATTTATTTATTACATTATTTTATTTATTTTTTTGTCACTGCGGGTGTGAAATAAAATGAGCTGCTCAGTTTGGCCACCGGGTGTCACTCTGTCTGCAAGGCTTGACACTCATAGCAGGAAACTGATGCTTTCCTTCCACAAAGCTGTTACATCATGTTATGTCCTGGTCGCTGAGAGACAGGTGTGGGTTTAGACTGACGTCAACACTGCTCATTTAAGAGGGGAGTGAGGGCAGCTTATGTTTTTTTTTTTCTCTCTCTCGATGGAATTGTTTTGAAAGGAAGTCTTCAGCTGGTTTATACGTTGAGGTAAAACCACAGACAGAGCTACGGTGTTGTTATCGTGCAAAATGATCTTGATGTACTTTACATAGTCTTAGGATTTCTTTGTTTTTGTCTCCAGTGCAATTACCGCTGCCATCCCCATGATTACATCCCGTCTCTCCCTCCCTTCACATCATTTGTTAGAGCTAAAGAGAAAGTCAGTAGCAGTCCAAGGTGGGAAAGAAAGAAAGAGTGGTTGGAATCACAGATTGTCTTCTGTCACCCTGAAATGGCCACTAAATTAAAGCCCAGTATCATCCCTCTGCATGCACACCACTCAGCCAAAACATCCATCATTTACTCCGTCCACTCCACAGCCTTTCCAGTCACATCCTCTGATAGTCTGTCTCTGCTCTGTTTATACACACTGTAGATGCCCTCATTTTCACACATCTTGGTTGCAGACAGACAAACGGACATTGATTAATTGACAGGCTGACTCTCCCTCTCATTCTCGCTCTTCCTCTGCCTGTCTCTCTTTCTCTCCCTCTTTTTCTCTTCAGCACATACACACACACGCACGCATACACACTCACGCAAAAACAGGCAGACCCAGGTACCAGAAGCCTGCATTCCCAGTAATACCAGTTACCTTTCTTATCTCCTCAGAGCTGTTCTCTATGCCGGCAGTAAAGAGATTTTCTGTGTCGTTTGCCAGGCATCCGACTAATGGTATGTCTGCCTTTTTTTTCAAGTATATCTCAAAATTCCTCATCTTGCATGACCTTTTTGGGGGAAAACATTTCCTTTGTTTTCTAAGATTGGGGTTTGACGTTGGCTGCGTAATTTAAATTAAAACGTCTCCAAGAACCCAATTTTTCCTCAAGAGTTTTCTGTTTCACCACACATCCTTGGTGTTTGAATCTTGTGTTGTTTTCGACCCTCACCTCTAACACCACCTGCTCTGCCTGCACCTGTTAATATGCCTCTCTAATCCTGCTGTCTCCACAGCATGGATGTTCTATATGGATGTGAAATATATATTCTTCCTGTGATATATTTCCATGTGTGGATGCTCCATGTGTGCACATATCATAACACTTCACTTAAACTTGCACTTCACTGGCACTTTTTGTCAATCCAGCCCATTCCTTTCAACTCGTTGATTTCATTTGTGTAGTAGTTTGGACCAGGACCATAGAAATGTTGTCAGCATTGCAAATGCATTGTGCTCTGCTTTTCATTGTTTTCTTAGATTGGACCTTAGGAAATCACCAAGATTTGCAATATATTGTAATCAGACAACTAGGCCCTAAAGGGTGCTAGTCTGTTCCTTTGCTGGTATATTTTCTTTCTTTTTCTGTGCTTATTTTTTTCATGCTTTCTTTCTGTCTTTCTTTCTTTCTGTCCTGTCTAAAGTTGCCTCTCCTTCAATAAAAACACACAAAAATTTGTACAGCAGTCCAGTCTAGAACAATATATACTCAAGTATGGAACCAGTTCTCCTGAGGATGGTCCCATAATAACCATCTAAATGTCAAAAAAAAATCTTTGGAATTCATTGAGAATCAGCTGTACCTGCTATGGATTTACAACTTGTATCCAAATTTAGGCATAAATGGAGTTTGTAGTCCATCACTGTTTTCTCCCCTCAAAATGGCTTAAACCTTTCAGTTATTCCACAGTTAACTCAAATTTCACTACAATTGCTGTACACTACCCATAGACCTGGACAAGAAATTATAGTATTTTGCTTCGAAATGTATCCAGAACAGCCTATAGTGCACACAAATATCTAAAAACCAAGCAAAACTGTAAATGCTACTGCAAACATTTCCATTATTTCACCTAATAATCTTTTTGTGAAATAAATTTTTTGAGTGAGAGATAATGTGATAACATGCTACATGACTTATGGTTAATTCCACCTATTTATTGGACATTTTGGCGTGTGTGTGTGTGTGTGTGTGTGTGTGTGTGTGTGTGTGTGTGTGTGTGTGTGTGTGTGTGTGTATTCAGTATAGAAGTGGATCATGTAAGTGAGCATGTTCAAGAAATCATTTACAAAGCAACCAGTCTAAAAAAACTAGCAATATTTTCAATGCTATCACTATCACTACTACTATTAAAAATAATGTGCATTTTTAGGTTAAAAAAAAAATACAAACTAAAATCAGTCAAGTGTGTGTAGGTAGTCTATTTATAGTGTTGACAGACACTTAACTAGGCAAAAATTGATTTAACTTTGAGCATGAGCATTACAAATCGACTAAGTACCAGGATCATCTTACGTGTGGGCTCAGGTTTACAAGCTGCAGTTAATTCAGAGATCTGATATGATGTTGACAGAGATTTGGATGAACTGGGAACCTCAGTGATGAGTTCTTCCATTTGGACTGTGTGAACATACAGTATGTTGTTAGACTTCTTTGACAAGGTAAAAGTCTGATGTAAAAATCAAATAAAATAGCTAAACTGAAGGCCTAAAATATAAATGTGTGAGGTATTGTTGTTTTTTAATCTTGCGGTGCCCATTCATAATACAAAATAGGGTTAATAACAAAATACAAACATTTTGATTGTATCATCTTAACCAGACATGTTTTAAGTGTATGAAATGTGTTTACCTAGTTAATTTCTGTTTCTTGCCTTTTTTTTTTTTTTTTTTTTTTTTTTTTGTCTGCTGTTAAATTATTAAAAGTAGTATGTAAAGATGTATTCCACACAAAATTGAAGATGTTACCTTCTTGACAAAACAAGAGGAATTTAATTTAAAAATGACAGGTAATTTTTTCCGATGGACATTTTAACCGCCACATTCACAAGTGACAAGAACAAAAAATTTATTATTTATTTATTTATTTTTATCTGTTTTGATTTGAATGACCAGCTTGCCAGGTCATGAGTGAACCTTTGGGTTCACTGAGAAAATTAGGCAATTAGCGCTGATGAGTTTTTCCGTTATGATTCATGGTGCCAACAGACCAATCATAACAGTCTGCTTTGCTCGCTCATAACCTTGGCATTGGATCAAATATTGTGTTGCTCAGTATATCAGAGTACAGAATGGAAAAAATATGGACTGTGAGTTTTAGCAGTGTGTTTGTGCATTGTGTTTAAGCAAGAGCCATGCAATAGTGAGAGTTTCTTGGTCAGTTAAACTTTGAGGGAAAAAGGATTTTGCTCATATTCTGCCTTCAAGGGATATTAAGTCCAAGAAGATGCGCTCACTCTTGCACTGTCTTCATCAGACCTGTCCCCTCTGTTGAGGACACAACTGTGTTTGAAATGTCATCTTTGATGCCACAAAAAAGGACAGTATTTAAAAGAGAAAGTGTGGTGCCTGTTTATCCCCATGGACTTGGCTTATTAATGGACGAATAGTTAAATCATAATGTATCCAATTCTGGGGTAAGTTGACTCTTGCCTTTCTATAATGAATTTTGTAGTTATTCACAGTAAATATGCAATAGAATGAATACTCCATCAACCAATAACAAGTAAGACACATCTGTAGGACTGATTAGGATTTGAATCTGACTTAAGTACTGTTAGCTATGATGTGCCAGTCTATGTTCAAGCTGCCCTTTCTTGACTGAAAATAAAGTGTAGCTAAAGCCACTGTGTCACCCACTGGCACCTGCAGTATTTCTTATTTCAGTTGTCATTGTATTGTGCAAATACCATCCTCCAATAAGGGATAGTTCACCCACAATGCATAATATTTGTAATATCTAAGTGTTCACCATGTGCTGGCCTTCACTGTAAACTCGTGTTCCAAAAATGGCAGCCATCACTGATCCAACAGAAAAAAATTGGAGCCTTAATTTTATGATTTTACAACAGCAAAACACTGTCAAAAGTTCAGTTGAAAAGCTGACACTCATACTGTAGTCTCCATTATCCAGTTATATTCACAGTACTTCCCAAACATGTATTTTAACTCCAGTCTTGCTGCACAGATGACTTCCGCAAAATCCTCTCATGCAATGTCATGAAGTGTGTGTGCACAAGGGTGTCCGTCCAAGCAGTTCATCCAGTGAAACACACACGGATCAGGGACAGCTGGCGTTTTTGAATGCAAGTTTACCATGAATCCTTGTAACTAAATCATTCTTCATTGGGGACTGAAGGCAGCATGCAGTGAGTACGTGATACAAATATTATGCATTATGGGTGAAGTATCCCTTTAACCGTTTAATGTGAGCCACAGGTGACAAGTATGCACTGGAGTAGTGTTATTGATGACGTTAAGACGCTAGTGTTTTCATGTAACCTGAAGTAGCTGTATGTTTGTGGTCGGCTGTGTGGGCAGTCATTTTGTCGAGTCTTAATTGACTCCATTTTATCTGTGGTAATATGAATTATTGACTTTAATGTGCATTACTGCTGTCTGTATGTGACCTCAGGTTAACCTTTGCTTGAACTTTGTTGGCTTTGAAAGTGAGAAGGTGGTTTGTAGCAACTAACTGCATAGTGGTGTATAGAATCAGTTGGTCTTCTATAGTCGTAACATTCATTAATGACCAACAGCCAGCTAAGCAGTTACAAAGATGGAGGCTACAGTATCTCTCCCCTTTTTTCTACCTATGAAAATGCTTTTTTGTGATGTATATTTTTTATTTTTCTGTTTTTTTTTTTATCTAGCCAGTCTATGCAAAGACAATTGTCCATCCAAAAGCCTCACTGCTCTTTTAGCTCTGTGAACATCTTTGGCACCACCCCTGTCACTGCTGCTGTCATCCTCCTCCTCCACTGTGCTCTCCTCTCTTTCCTCGCTCTACCTCTTATTCCTCAGAGCCCCCTGACGAACACCATGTAGCCCAGATGTTGGGGGGGCTGCCCACTGAACTGGCCCTGCTGGGGTTTCCCCTTCTGGCTGTGGATGGGGCCATAGCCCACCACCTGCGCCACTGCCCCTACCACCTTCGCCTCCTCAAGAGCTGGCTGGTGTCCGGCCAGGAATTCCCTGAGTCCCTCCACGGTCAGCCCCTGTAGACCCTGCTCAATGCCTCCTAGCCCTATTCATGCAGTGCTGGGGCAAGTGGGATGCCGGCAATGCAGTCTGAGCTTTGCATAGTGTTCATTGCTTCCCTTTTGTTTTGTTTTGCTTTTTTCATCCCAACCTGTGTCAGTCACTTGTCTGCCGCCCCTGTTTGGGTGCTACAATTTATCCTTGTTGTTCTATTTTATTTTGTGTCCATTTCTAAACGTCTTCCTGTTTTTGTTTCTGTCTTTCTTGCATTCCTGCCAGAGCATGCATCACTTGCTGCTCAGAATAGAAAAGGTTCATCTGTCTCTGCGTATTCGATTCTAGCTGGCACAGATGACCAGTTTCAATTTTGTACCCTGTCTTGCCATGCATAAGATTCCGCCCACTAACCAAAGTCCTTGGAAAAAGAAAAGGCAATGTCAAGACACAGTTTTCTTTTTTCTTGCCATTGAGTCATGGCTGCAATGCATTGATTGGTAATACTATCATACACTATATTACCAAAAGTATTCGCTCACCTGCCTTTACTCATACTATGAACTGAAGTGCCATCCCATTCCTAACCCATAGAGTTCAATATGATGTCGGTCCACCTTTTGCAGCTATTACAGCTTCAACTCTTCTGGGAAGACTGTCCACAAGGTTGAGGAGAGTGTTTATAGGAATTTTTGACCATTCTTCCAAAAGCGCATTGGTGAGGTCACACACTGATGTTGGTCGAGAAGGCCTGGCTCTCAGTCTCCGCTCTAATTCATCCCAAAGGTGTTCTATCGGGTTCAGGTCAGGACTCTGTGCAGGCCAGTCAAGTTCGTCCACACCAGACTCTGTCATCCATGTCTTTATGGACCTTGCTTTGTGCACTGGTGCACAGTCATGTTGGAAGAGGAAGGGGCCCGCTCCAAACTGTTCCCACAAGGTTGGGAGCATGGAATTGTCCAAAATGTTTTGGTATCCTGAAGCATTCAAAGTTCCTTTCACTGGAACTAAGGGGCCAAGCCCAGCTCCTGAAAAACAACCCCACACCATAATTCCTCCTCCACCAAATCTCACAGTCGGCACAATGCAGTCTGAAATGTACCGTTCTCCTGGCAACCTCCAAACCCAGACTCGTCCATCAGATTGCCAGATGGAAAAGCGTGATTCATCACTCCAGAGAACGCGTCTCCACTGCTCTAGAGGCCAGTGGCGGCGTGCTTTACACCATTGCATCCGACGCTTTGCATTGCACTTAGTGATGTGTGGCTTGGCTGCAGCTGCTCGGCCATGGAAACCCATTCCATGAAGCTCTCTGCGTGCTGTACTTGGGCTAATCTGAAGGTCACATGAAGTTTGTAGCTCTGTAGCAATTGACTGTGCAGAAAGTCGGCGACCTCTTTGCACTATGCGCTTCAGCATCCGCTGACCCCTCTCCGTCACTTTACGTGGCCTACCACTTCGTGGCTGAGTTGCTGTTGTTCCCAAACGCTTCCATTTTGTTATAATAGAGCTGACAGTTGACTGTGGAATATTTAGGAGCGAGGAAATTTCACGACTGGATTTGTTGCACAGGCGGCATCCTATGACAGTTCCACGCTGGAATTCACTGAGCTCCTGAGAGCGGCCCATTCTTTCACAAATGTCTTGTTTCACAGTCTGCATGCCTGAGTGCTTGATTTTATACACCTGTGGCCAGGCCAAGTGATTAGGACACCTGATTCTGATCATTTGAATGGGTGAACGAATACTTTTGGTAATATAGTGTATTTTGTGAGACTCCAATGTTAGAAACCGCTCTAGCAAGGCTTCTTGCTGTACATGCATGCCTGGTGGATAACACTCAAAAACAAACTCTTCCACAGAAGGGTTTGACACCTGCCTGGACTGCACTGCACCTGTGCATGTTTCCTCATAAGCAGCAGTTCTCACACTGAAAACATCCGTCAGAGTGGACATATGTTCAGTAATGAGGTCTAGAGCACACAGCTTACCCAGTTCTGTCTGTAGAAAAGAGTCGGTTCAAGAAAGGAGGTGTTGATGACACTGATTTGGCAAGTGCGCTGTGGGAGGTCACGACTGGGTACCACTGTGTCTCCCTTAGCACTCGCATCGCAAGATGTTTCTGGTATCCTGGCCACATGGCAGATACTTGAGTGTCTGATGAAAGATCTGGGTCATCGTCTCATCCTTCATTTTAATTGGCTAATTAAGCGGTGGCCTGCTCATAAACTGCTGATTTTGTAGAGTTTCTGGAGCACTTCTTGGCGCACTGTGTCACTCAGATGGAGCTACATGGCTGTTTTTTGCAGTCAGCAGAGAAGACTATCTGTAATCACCCGCAGATGTTTGAAGATACGCATGGTGCTCACTTGCTATAGCCACTGAGTAAACTGAGATTTTGTCAATATATACTGCTTTGTCATTTAGACCTCTGTTGTAATCCTTTGCTCCTCCACGTATTTATATCTTCTCTTTCCGATCCTTCACTCTTAGCATATGTCAGTGTTGGTAAACGGTTGAATGAACGGTGCAGTGTAGCATCAGTGTTTTCTGCTCCCACTGCATGTGGTGTGTGAGCTGAATTTGATATTCATATGGAAAGGACGGGCTGCAGTAAAAAGAGGGAGGAGGGAGAGACCATGAAAGCTGTCTTATAGGCTTTTTAGATTATTTTCATACTGCTTCTGCTATATAAGACATTATATAGCAGAGATAGGAGACAGGAGATAGATGCAATTTTTTTTTTTAATCGTTTTTTGGCATTTTTGGCAGCTTTATTGGACTGTAACATTAGAGAAAGACAGGACAGAGAGAGGAGGGATGACATGCAGAAAAAGGCCTAGGTCCAAATCAAACCCATAACCCAGATTCAAATTTGTTGTATTGTGAGCAAATGGTATGCACTTTAGCTATCTCCATTTAAGGCTTTAAGGCATTTTAATATTTATTTAAGCCAAGATGGGTGTTCTTATTCTATCGTTTACAGCAGCCTTGACAGGCAGAACCTCTCGTGCTGAGCACTGATATTTTCTTGGACTGATTAATCAAGCTACTTTTGGCCAAATGTCTACATTCGCAGTCAACATACAGTACGGCACAATCAAAGGAAAAATCCACACTTCAGCACTGTTAAAAACAGCTATTGCTGATGTATTTTAATTTCTGGGCACAGTTTTTAGGATGGCGGCGTATGTTTTTATTCTTGCGGAAAGCTGGCCAAAAGAGAGTGTGATGTCACGCTGAGATATTTCCAGTGCAGCTGCAATGAATTTTGATTGCAGAATTTTTTTTTCATCTAAAACCTCAGCAGTAAATGTTGGTGTCATTTTGCACCGATGCTCAATAATCATAAAGGGAGAAATACATTGCAGAAGAGCCAAAGACAGCAGTTTTTCTACCAGCAGTAGTCAACAGTAGACCATAATGCAGTGTGGCCATGTGTTTTGTTTTTTGTGACTGAAAAAGAGAATTACCACACTTCATCACAAATTAATCCCTAGAATGCATCATTCATCAGAAATTGGTGACATTTAACAGTGAGACAGTTGAGGGTGCATTTTCCATTTACAGCTTTTCTTGACTTCCATAACACAACATTACGTGAGCGATCCCCTACATGAACACTGATCAATCCCATTAAAAGGTAAATGTAAAAATTATTAAGAGGGGAAACTGATATCTTGCCCCCGAAGCCCTTGAAAGAGTCCTGTCGATTAAGCAGCAACTGAAGGTCATTCTGCTTGTGACATTACAGTATCAGACAATCTGTTTTGGGGAGTTGCCTTGGAAAACTCTGTAGTTATAGCACATTAGTCAGGGAGAAATGCAAGGCTGACTGGCATGCTCTCTGGGGAGATGGATGGAATGAAACTGCTGTTTCACCTTCCATCCATTCCTTGTAATGGTTTTGCTTCATCATGGTGTTTTTTCATTGGACTGCAGTGAATGCCACTGGAATGCATTTATTGGGAAGTTTGTGTGTGAAAGTCAGCCTGCCATGGCACAACATTGTTTGTAGTTAGCAGCTAAATTTTTCAGCACAGATATTTATTTATCGCATCCTGTGAAATTAATATACCCATGACTAAATGAGTATAACTGTGTAATACCTTGATTGATGATAAGTACGACAAAACATTTTATTCCAAAGACAAGAGAAATACTTAAAAACATAAAAATATACCTTATTTATATACCGGGGTTGAGGTCAATTCACTTTCAATTCAGTCAAATCAGGAAGTGGATTATCTTTGAAATGGACTGATTCTCAAATCAGCTGGAAACATTTTGCTGCCTTTCGCAAAAGGATTAAAACACTATTGATCCTTGAAGAAAGTATTTTCGTTTTTATTGCCTTACCATCTTTAGGATTGTTTTGTTTTTTGAATAAAATGCACAGAAATGCACCGACCAGGTGTGCAGATGAATGCAGATTTGAAACCAAGCCTTCTGGTTAAAGCTGCCCACTCACCACACCAACATGCTGATGTAAATGAAACCGTATCTTCACTTTAATATTTTCATGTGATTGAATTTTGAGTGAATTGAACTGAATCCACTCATATGTGGCATATTTCCACACTGCCAGTACTGATCTGCTCTGCCAGGCAGGCAACACCACATCAGGGTTGGAAATTAACACCAGCTGTCAGCCATAACGCTGATAAATTTTGGCAGTTGCTTTTAATCTCATTTACTGTAGCAGCCACATTGAATGTGAAGTGACTATCACTTGGAGATCTGCTCTAAAGATCTGAGTGGCTGGTAGATTAGTGAAAATGACAGGTGAATATCTGCTTGTCAAAATGGCCAGTGTGGACAAAAGTTTATTTTCTGCCCTGCCAGTAATGACAGAACGGGCAGCCCCAGGGTCAGCCTACACGCATGGGAATCTGTAGTGTTACCACTCGTCCTCCCGGGTCTGATAGAGGAGTGGTGCGACTGGCTCTGTTTGTGTCTCTTCCGTCCATAATGCAGGTTTTGAAGGCTGCTCGATGGTGCCCTCTATCTATCCACTGGAGACGCTGCACAATTCACTTTCACTCAAGCAAGTGGATGAATTCCTAAATTCAGTGTGTGAGAGCAGCACCGAGACCCATGCCAAGACGATGAAAGGTAGGAAGGAAACTATCCAGTGTATCCAGACTCTCCATTGAGGCATAGATTGCAGGAATGGCTTAGATTTCCTTAAACTGTCATTGTTTAAATGCAATGAAATTGTATTTGCAATCCTTGAGATGCATTAACTGATTTGCATCATCTTTGCAAAACCACTGCATCTATGCATGCCACCATCTTGGACATTATCTCATGCAAGCGAAATACGTACATTTTATTTGAAATTGCAAAAAACAAATCTATTTTGGCAAGAGTTTGCTGCCTAAAATCAACACTCAATATTTCCAAAATCATAAAAAAAACAGAGCTATTATGTGAACAAAGGTCTCAGTGTGATTTTGTAACTTTAACAGTAACTCATACGTTCTTTTCCTCTCATTCATTTTACATAGTAAATATCTGGTGAATAAAATGTAATTGCCTAGTCAGTCCTTGTAATGTTATGTTATGGTAGCCATAGTTTTTACAGCATGTAATCCAACATGGAAAAACTACATTGTGGGAGATTGCTATTTTTTTTTTTTTTTTTTTATGACATGAAAAAGTATACTATATTGTACAGGTTAATAAATAATTTTGTTTGAATTTATTATTTTTATTATTAAATCAATAAAGTGCATTAGATGTTAATGGTTAAATGGTTCACCCTTGAAATGAAATGAGCTTGGAGTCATGTTGTTGGTTGGCATGAACTGATGTGTGTATGTGTGTGTGTGTGTGTTCCTGTCTTCCCCGCAGCGCTCTCTGGCCTGTTCGACTCCCAGAGCCAGTCGTCTCTCTACAGCCCGCAGCAGCCTCTGTCCTCCTCTGGATCTGAGACGTCTCTTCGCCCACCAAGCCGACCTCTATGGTGTGAGTTTATTAATGCTTACATAGTAATATGATGATGACCAGAGTTTCAAGAAATAAGCTTTTGACTGGAAAATCACTCGTTCTGAATTCTCCCCTCCCTCTGCATTTACCAAGAGTTCCTGAACCAATGTCCAAAATTAACTTTTCACCTCATCTTCCAAGGGCTGGTGAAGTGAAAAAAAATTGTAACTGTAAATGGCCAAGATAATCCATATACATTTTTCTTTTCAGTATGTCATCCTGCCCGTTTTCAGCACTTGGTGGGTGTTAATTTTGGACCATGGCTTGAACAAGGCACTTAATCCTTGATTGCTCCACTACAGTTTCTCTGTGGCTGCACTGGGCAGCTCCCAGGTCTGAAAATGAGTTATTGTGTGAACATGAAATAGCATGATCCTGGAAAAGAGTATGCAAGCTCAGCAACCCTTCCCAGGATAAAGGTGACAAAAAATGCCTTTACCTACCACCACCATCCACAAGGCACTTCCAGTATTACATTCCAAGTTCTTAAAGACTAAAGCCAAATACTTTAGTTCTGACAATTTGAAATCACTTCGTATGGTGTTCCCAAGTGAATGGGGCAGCATGCTTTAATGCCTTTTGCCCAGCAAACACAGAGAACAGACATCTGCAGAACATAGCACAGACTATAATGGCCTTGGTCTCTACACAAGTCAGAGGGAACCAACCCAAGCAGAGTTTTGTAAATGAAACTCAATCACAGGATTTAAAGCTAAAATACGTAATTAATATACTGTTATTATCTCCATGTGTATGATGGAATATAGTAAAACTAAAACAGACACATTTACCATGACTTTGGGCTCTCTATGTCCACTACTGTTGAGAGATTTCCAAAGTATCAGTTGGCTTGTCAGGGCGTACCAGTCAAGTTTGTTCAAACAAAGACTATCAGTCAGATTAAATAAGCACATACACTCCAGTTGCAATCTCAGATGCTCACATGAAAAGTTTAGCTAACGTTTTACACTAGCTTATCTAGCTAAATAAAAGGCAATCACTTGTAATTTTTGGACAACCTGGGTGAAGTGTACAGATAGATAGGTAGATAGATAGACAGACATTATAGAACATATAAACAAAAACATGCATAAAAAGCACCAAAAAAGACAGCATCAAACTGCTGCGTCTGTGTATGCCACCATCTTCCATTAGTGCTAGCAACATGCACGTAAGATAGTGTGAACCTGTTGTCACATCACCTTATTTGCAACATCCCATAACATTTTACTTTCAAATTTCAGCAATTCAGTGAAAATGTCACTGACAAAATGTCACTGATATTTTCACTGCTAGACATGCGATGCTCTCCCATCTTTGCTGTAGTTTGCTGCCATGCAGCGACAACATGCAAAAAAGGACAGATTTCAGAGGTGTTATGACGCTGTTGAGTAACTGCAAGTTCACAACATCAGCTACTAGGTTTGCAACATCGTCCACATGTCTTATCGAATTTAATTTGATAGCTAAATAATAAGATTATTTAGTTATTGCTTGCTTGATTGTTTTCCAAAGGCAATGAACCCCAGTTAGGGGTTAAGAGCATCATTTAAATACATAAAAAGACAGTTTTTAGGTATTTAGTATTTAAATCAGCAGCCTGCATTTTTACAGTGTGCCTGTGTTTTAGCGGACAAATATAAAAATACCCCACCTCTTCTCTTGCCAGGCCTGAAACTGTCAAATGAGCTAAATAACAGCAGCATGTAAATGTCTGGCAGTGCACCCAGTGGAATCACTGTCACTTAAGACCTCAGTAAAATAGGACTCACAGAGAACAACCAGGCCCCCCTTTACTACCTTCTCCCCCCTTTTTAATACTATTAGCCTCCTCCTCCTCCTCCTCCTCCTCCTTCCCTCCCCACTTAACTTCCTCAATCTGTTTTTGCTTGTTTACCTCCTGGGTGGTGAGCTGATTAATTTGGCCTTTCACCAGTGTTGCTGATTGATAGAGCGGCTGCTCTCATATCTCTCTCTTACTTGTCTTCTCTTTTATTTCCTTTTTTCAGCATTTTCATTTTGCTCATTGTGGATCGCACTCCCTCTCTCTTGTTCTCTTTGTGGCTGTACCTGCTCTGGATCTAGGTTGCTGTCACTGCCGAGAGTCCGTTTAGCCTAGTTTATCATGCACTGTGCAGGGAGGGACACTGGAGGTCAGAACCGGCTGAATAGGACACTTGTTCCGCTGGTGGCGTGACAGGCTCCAGTTAGATTCAAGGTGCCAGGCTCGATTGTAGGGCAGCTGTTTTCAGGCACAGGGCTAAAGCGTACACAGCCCAGCACATTTATATGCGCACCAATACTCTAGTTACTGGGGAGTTATCAGCTTAATGCAATATGTTGATTACAGCATTTGAAGTAACATGATTTCTCTAATAACTCAGTTTACATGGGTTCATTTGGGCCTTGTTTGCTTCGTAAATATAACATTGCTTCTGTGTTTGGAAACCAAAATCAAAAATACTGACACATTTTAAGACAAAATGGCACGCACAAAAATGAGAGATAAAAGTAGGTGTTAGAGTGTGGTAGAAACATGTGTGGTAGAAATATGATCTGATTAAAACAAGCAAATAAAGGCATGTCAGAATCAGAAATACTTGAATGATCCCCGCATGGAAATTGGGTTACATGACTGTTTTAAAAGTCCAAGTATTGCTTTAATGTCAAGGTGCCCTTGAGCAAGGCTGAACCTCCAGCTGCTATCTACAGTGGAGCTGCACACAAGCCACCAGTAGAAAACTGGAAACAAAAAAAGAATACCCAGGCTCAAGCTGCCCAGGCCCAGCCACCGAGACCTCTAATACAATTTGAAAATTTTCACTAGAGAATTACTGTTCTCAGGATAGTTTTAGATTGGCGTTAATGGACAATTTCAGTATTTTTAAAATTAGGCTTTATTTCTGACTCCTTACCATGGTGTCTCTTGGTAAATGCAACAAATTTGCTGATTATGTTAGTATTGAAACAAAAACTTTTTTGGATTCAAAATGTTCATTTTTTAGTAATCATTAGTTATCGTTGTCATTGCTGCAACAGGTTGTGTCTCCTCTGCTTCTTTGTGCCTCTGTGCCTCTCTCTCCTTGCTCTGTCCTCGTCCATCTGTTGCTGTTCCAAATTGCTCCAGCCTAAATAAAGTCAGCCAACAAAATCAAAATAGTCCTCACTGATTTCAGAGTCTGGAATGAAGGTAGCCTGTGTCAGTCACTATACCAAGAATCTCTCTCTTCCTATCCCTCTCTCTTTCAGTGGGAAGTTTCTCAGTAATAATCAGCAAAAGTGTTGCATTTGCCCACAGAAACCATGGTAGAAAAGTCCGAAATAAAGCTCACCTTGAAAAATACCTAAAATTTCCTGAAGGGTATAAGACGTGTTCTCCTGTGGTTAAGGGTTGAGTTAACTGAATCTTTTGTGTGTGTGTTTGTGTGTCTGTGTGCAGATGGCAGCGTCCCTTCCAGTGCTGTATCCAGTGCGGGTCCTTCCTCTCCCACCACAGAGAGCCCCAGCCTGCACTTCAGCTTCACTGAGTAGACGCTCAGTCTCTTCATGCAGCATCTGGAAAAACAAAACAAAACAAAAAACTTTTTCTGGTGTGGGATGTCAAAGGCAAGATCTGTGCACCAGGAAACACAGAGACGTTTGTCATCCATCTCTTTCACTGTTTTCATCCAAAATTCTCACTCAGTAACAAGAATTTTGGGGTGGAGCGGCTGAATGTGGAGAGATAGGCCACCCTGCCTCAGATATTACAAACTGTAAACATAAAACATAAAAAATGTACATTCACTCCTGTGCTCTACTGCAGCTACAGCTCCAAACCTTTAAACCAGGCATCATACCCTCCCTACCCCTGTCAGTGATCACACACTGGACATTATACAGCTGGACAGCTCAAAACACCTCTCATCCCTTCCCTTTTGATTTCTGTCTCCCAAAGCAGAAAGCCAAGTGACAGTTGATGGAGCCGACCTTTGACCTCCTGTGTCTCTAATGGATTTTGGATGAACCCTGTAGTCCTGAATTCTCATTTTTCTCCTGCAGTTGCTCAGCTGAGGAGAAGAAAAGAATGGTGCCTGTTGATTTGCAAAGCCCTGCCTTAATGCTGTTTTACATATCATCGCGCACACACACACACACACACACACACACACACACACACACACTGGTTGCCTCATTTATAAAAGTGTGCATTAAAACTTGAAATCATAGAGATAGGAAGATCATTATGAAGTCATCTGACATTTTGCTTTATAAAAATGATTATGCTTGCAGAGTAAGAGCCCAAGGAATGGACCTTATTCCCATGGCAGCCATTTTGAACTTACATCAAACATTCTGCCCAGAGGAGCAGACGCACCCTCGTGATATCCTGCTGTTGTATATCAAGACCAACATCATGCACATGTCAGGAATTAGTAGTTTGTGGTTATGTTTTAAGGTAATATGTTCAGTCCAAAACTAAAAGTTAAGTGGCAGTTGGGCTTCTTACCCAAGTGTAATAGCTCCACCAGGGCTGACGGGTCAAATTTGGAGGAACTGTTATATTCATACAAAGTTACAAATACCATCAAATGGGTAAGAACTGCAACTGTCTCTTTAACAGCAGGGAGTGAGCACTCTGCCCAGAGATGTACATTATCATGCTTAAATGATCTGCATTTGCTGAACCTCAAAGTGACACTTTCATTCATTGTGCTCAGGAATTCACAAGTAGTGAACCTTCACTTCTCTCCAGCCTGTAATTATGTTCGCTCTGTCATTTGGCCAGGAAGTACAATAGAGCTGGAAACACTTTCTTTTCAACATCAGTGGTGAAGTGGTAAGACACCTGCACACTGTCAAAATAAAATTAGAGTGAGAGTTTTCTCATGCAAGATGAAGGTCCATCTTATACATCCAAAGTGCAAGCAGCTAGTGTTTTTGTAAAGCATCTGCCTTAAATACACTTACGTGGTGGCCATGACATTTTATACCTATGGCCACTTCTAAAATCAACTTGGGTGATTATATCCTTTTATAAATGAGGCCCTCGCTGACAGTAATGCTGGGATCTAAAGCTACTCTTGAGCCGGCTTGACCAATTGGTTCCGCGTTCAGTTTGTCATTACTCCACCCTGCTCTTGTATGAAAACACAATTTACTGTGCCCGTATATTAAAAAAAAAACTTGAGTGGGCAGGAAGTCTTGGCAATACTCCACATATACCAGCAAGGAGCTTCACCCAGAACCTTTTAGATCCTGTGAGGTTCCTGTTTTCTTGTTCTTGTTTCAGGTTACCAAATCAAAGATACTGGTATGTAACTAATTTTAAGAAAGTCTGTGTTGTAGATTTGTTTCAAGTTTAAAGGGGAAAACCACTTGATCTAGTAAATAGTATAAATGCAATTAGACGTGAATATGAGTACCTAAGGACTGCAAATTTTGAATTTGCTCGGTAAATGCTGAATTCTCGAAGTCTCAGTGTCTGCAAACTGCTGTCACACCAAAGTACTTGTGTTGTATTAACATGCTCGGAATTCAAATGACTGTGTCAGATGGTGTAATGACATGATGTTTGTTTGAAAATTAGCTTTTGTCATCATCTGACTGAATTGGGACTTGATGCACTTTCATTTGAGTCAAGCGGTGGATTGTCTTTTAAACCCAAAGAAATTAAAATAATTTTATTTCTTTAAAAGGTTAACCTGTCCTATTTTGAACAAACTTTTTGAAATGAATGCTAAAACAATGACTAGAAACTGCTGTAGTTTTTTTTTTTTTTTTTTTTTTTTTTCCAGTGTGTGATTATGGATGTGAGGCAGTTGATAAACATTAAAGTTTGTATAAAGAGAAAGGAAAAGTGGCCAGCTGTCGGCACGGTATTAGTACTTCTTTGACCACTTCTTCAGCTGAAACTGCCTGACGTATCAATGACATTTTTCCCTGATAGAAGTGAAAATGTACTGACCCCCAAATCTGGTAAAAAAAAACTCCATCAGGAAGAAAACCTGTCCTTTTTTGTCATTTGACCTGCTGTAGAACCAATCTATTCGTTTTAGTTTAGTTGTAGATTTGTATAGCACTCGTTGATTTAATCTTACCATGGATTGCTGTAGGTAATTTTAGTTCTGTATTTATGTAATTATTTAATGTGCTATTTAATGCCAGCCAAAGTGGTGCATTGCTGTGAGGAGTTGGTCTCCGAGTGGTTTGGTGTTCAGGTGCTGGTCTCAGCGACAAGGCAGTTTTGTTAAAAGTTGTTGTAAACCAGTTAAAATGTTGTTTGGCGTCTTATTGCGCACAAGTCTCACAGAAACACACAACTGTCACAATCCAGGGTCTTCCGTGTGTGTGTGTGTGTGTGTGTGTGTGTGTGTGTGTGTGTGTGTGTGTGTGTCTTTATTAATGGCCTGCAGTCTAGACACAGAAGCCTGTTATTGCTCTATAAACAAAACCTCGTCGCCTCACTGACAACACACCTCTTTCTGCATCTCATTTGTCTCACTCTCATCCCTCTCTCTCCCTTCTCTCTCCTCTTCTTCTTTCTTTGCCCTCTTCCTCCCTTCCCTTAGCTCTCACTTTTCTTTTTTCTCCCACTCGCTTTGTCCATGAATCTTGCTTTCTTCTGCCTCTGCTCCTCTTGTTCCTGTCCTCTCTCTTCTTTCTTGCTTTCCTCTTTTTCCCTGCTGTCTTTTCCCCTTCTCCAGTCTTCTACCAAATGGCTGTAGTGATGACTCATGCCTCCTATTGCTCCCATGCATTGCCATGGCAACGCCCCCAGATGTAATTGACTCCTCCTCAGCGACAGTGGGTGAATGGAGAGAGAGAGAGGAGACTGCCGACTCACAGGAAGCCAAAAGCTGATGTCATTCATCCCTGCTGCATGATGAGTCTTTCTCTCCGTCTTTTATTTTCCACACACAGTCATTCACTCTGTCACCAATGGCTCTTTTCCACGAACACACAAGCACAAGCAAAATTCATCCGTCCATACACTCTCTCAAATAATACTTTCACTTGTTCAGAAAAAGACCACTGTAAGAATCCAGACACTTCTGTGATTTATGACTTAAATAAATAGCAAACACTCCAGAGGTAGAATAAAAAAAGTTGTCTGCAAAGAGCTGTTCCAAAGAAAACATTTAAAAGAAGTTTGTTCCCAAGTAGCTGTGAACTAATTCCAACAGCGTGGAAAGATAAAAGTCACATGCAAGAGAATAGGGAACTTTTGAAAAACACAGTTTCCATATAGTAGAACAGGCAGCTTTGTCCTATGTGTATTCAATAGAGGCACACAATTTTCTCTTTTTCCAGGGAAAATCTTAACATCTGCCACAATGTAAGGAAGAAAAATCCATCCTAAAACATTTCACCTCGTTTACAAAACAGCAAGTGATGCTATACCTTGCACTTCTGGGGATGTTTTGCAGTTTGATAGCAACATTTTCAGCGATCTGTAACAACAGTTTTGGTGTCAGTCCTGCAACAGCCCAGAAATCATAGAGGAGGAAATGCTCTGTAAACGATTCAGAGCTGCCAGTTTCTCTACCAACTGTAGACCACAATGTAGACCACAATGCAGTGCAGCCACAGAATGTGTGTTTCAAGAAGGAGGCATGACTCCTGCTTTTCCCAACGTTTTCTAATTCTCTTGGTCTTACTACGCTACTCATCTCTGCTTGGGAATTAGACCACACAAATTCAGGCTGATTTTAACACAGTTTTGTTGTGGCTATATTTCTTGCAGAAAAAGCTGGGCCTGGGATTACTTTTTCCAGACTTCACAAGGACAAGGTTATCTGAAAATAGAACATCAGTGGTAGCTTGCTATCAGTAGTATGACAGCATGTTAACTGTCTACTGCCAAATAGTCTGTGGTTATCTGACTGCAGATCTTTGCAAACATCCTGTTGCCTCTTCCTCCCTATCCCAACTCAAAATTTTCATTGGCTGTTGAATATTCCCATCATGATTTGAGCCTTGTCGTGTACCCACTTACGAGAAGAGTAGGCCCAATAAAATCAAACATGTTGGACTAAATCGTAGCCTAGCCGACTGGGATCGCATTGTAAGAGATTTGACTCTTCCACTGACTCACACATCACGATAACAGCTCCAACTCTGCAGTGTGACTAACTTCAGCTGCACTGCTCATTGCCAAAATCGGTATTGAAAATCATGCAGTCTAGCCCTGCCTTAAGATATGGCAACAATATTACTCCATACGCATTGCACAGCACGATCCATGCCCTTGAAGCCAAATGATATCTGAAAGGAAACAACCTTGCTTGTTCTTGACAAGCAGAAAGTGGACATGTGAAGCTTGGAGACAAATTAGCATTAACTGTTTGGCATCAAAAGCTGTAGTGAAGATTTGCATCGAGTAACTTTAAAAATGTAGGTCTTTTCCACCCAGGATACAATCTTTCGGCTTTGGAAGTCTTGGATCATGTTGCACAAGCAGTATGGAGTAATCATGTTGTTATTTTTTTTGCCCACTTTGCAACTCTAAAAAGCGGTTCTCACTGACTTCAGGTGTTTTGAAGACAGATGCTCGATAGAGATGTGCTTGTAGCAAAAACACAGGTGCTACACAAATATTCTTAACCTTAACCTTTCAACTGGCATGAAGGTAAGTAAATAAATGTTCCTTTATGCCCCTTTTTCAACACAAAAGGCTGAAAAAGTCCTCAACTCCAGAACTGCTGTGCAAAACAAGCAGCTGCGGCTCTATCGACTTTCTGTTTTCGTAGAACCTTGGCGCTTGATGAACCGTGTAGAAAACAAGCCAGTGAAATAGATGACTCAGGACGCGTCAACACTTTTTTAAAACCTTTGGTGCTGCACCGAACGTTCCTACTTATCAATCAGCATGGGTAAATATAAGACAACCTGATATGGATTGGCAAGGTTTTGTGTATTGTGTTTATGTCCTGTGCATTCCCGATTTCTGAACTACCATCCTCTAGCTCTTGGTGATAACTTCTGTGAACTGCTCTCTTCCCTGAGAAAAATACCAAGGAATGGAAAAATAAAGAATAGAAGAGGGGAAGGTGGAGGCAAAGAGGATTACAACTGTTATCCACTCTGCTCAAGGCTTACTCTCTAATTGCTTAAAAAAAAAAAAGTATCATTTAATTTCTATTTCTTCTCTATTACACGATCATTCTCAATCATGACTTTGCAGTGCCACCTGACCCTTGACCATCTCACCTCTGACTGTTTGTAATGTTTGAACGTATGGTAGAGTTGCACTCTCTACATGTCGCTTTGGATAATCGTGTCAGCCTAATTGTTGTAAAAGTAAATATAAACACAGAGAGCAGCGCGGGGGAAAGACAAGAAGGCAGGGTAACAATTAAACAGGGCTGATGGGAGAATTATCCACATCAACTTGTCCTCCCTAAACAAACGCCAGCAGGAAGCCAGGATGACATCCAGTTGGACTGGATGTCTGCCTCCTCACCCGCCACCCCACCCTCAGCCCCCCGAAAGCCCTCCTTTTCCAAAGTCCAAATGTGTCGTCATGGTAACCAAGTGAGGGGTGCTGGCAGCGGTGGGGCTGTTTTGCTGGGCAGTGTGGCAGAGCATCAATGCGTGGGCTCAGTCGCAGAGAGAGAGAAAAGAGACAAACGGCATATAAGAGTAGCATGCAAAGTCAGAAGGTCTCATTTATAACCGCTGCATATGCACAAAATGCAGCCTGAAAGAGTCATATGCCACTTCCCATGCCAAAGGTTGAGGTCTATAAAAACAAAATCGACAGGAGAATGTGTGCACCTGTACAGAAACTCTGACCCATGCGTAAGAACATTTTGGAGATTTTTGTCTTTTTGTTTTATAAATTTTTGTTGAAATGAAATGAAATACAACATTGTTATCATCGATGGTGGAAATTTTATTTTGGCCACATGAAGACAGATAAGACATAAATTTGTAAGTAGTATTTTTTTTTTAAAAAAATCATAATAATAAGATGCACATCAAAGGAGTCTGTCACAAATTAAACTTCAAACCCTCAACAACTTTGGGCTATACAAAGTCATTGTCCGTTTTCCAGTTTAATTCAGTTCATGTCAAAATGAATGGAGTTCATAATAGTCGAGACATCTCTGTGTCTGAACGACATCCTTGAAAACCCTCATGGGAAGTCCCAGCAGTGGCTGGACGGCGGGCAGCTGTGCATGCTGGGAGGGAGCTGACCGCTGAGGAGCCACTGAGTGGAAGGAGTTTGGTTCTGCAAACTCAGGTACCGCTGAAGCGTGGGTTGTACTGCATGACTGCACTGGAGAAGGGTGAGGGGGTGAACATGATCCATAAAGGTTGACCCAACATTTGATGGGCTGACCTGCCGACCCAGCTAGGGCCAGGGAGAGTCAGAGTTTGTCAGTCTGCTAAAGACCCTCAGAGGAGTAGGATGACGAACAGTCATGGTAGCTCTGGTTGGTCAGGAAGCCGCTTCTGCTCTTGGAAGCTGGTGGTGGAGCATCCTGGGAGGTGGAGGTGCCTGGTTGACTCTCCTGGAAAGCCATGTTACACTTCTTCTTCATCCTTGAGCCAGAGGAAACCCACATGGTTTAGCTGTCCCACTCTGTGTGCAGGAAGATCAGCATTAAGGTAAGAGTTTGCCCTGAAAAAAGACACAAACTCAGTTACACACTGACCCTCCTACATACAGCGGCTGCATCTTGTGAGAGTGCCATCATGCAATGTGAAGCAGACACGCTTACCTGTCCATCAGCAGCCAGTAAGGCTTTGTGTTCTGAAAAAGACAATGAGATGACAGTCATTCACATTCTCCATCTGCTCTTAAAGCAATATTTAGTTTGAATTAGATGCCAACGCATTTCCTGTAGTTTACATGCGCAGAATTTAAAACTCAAAATTACTGAACATTGGCTGCGACAAATTTGCACTTTAATTTGTACTTGAATGAAGCCAAAGAAAATTACTCAAACATTACTCAACATGTTTGCAAGACTATTCACAAACCTCCATTTAGTAGTTTTGAGTAAATCTGGGTCCTCATTTTTTGAGTAGACTGTGCTCCAGAAACTGGTTTCGTTGTTTATAAAACAACAGCAAGAATTGCGGACCTCCGCACCAGAGTAACAGTAAGGTGAAATAGCTCCTGTCTTGAAGACTGGATATACACAGATTTTTAAACAATAAATTTCATGTAAAGCAAGAGCAGAAATAGAAAATGAATGCAGACTCAAGACAGCTATAATGTTTAAAAGCAGGGTACATAGTTGAACAGGTTCAAAGTAACTTTTCAGACCATCAGTGGTGTCACTGAAGTGAATGGAAAGTAAAAAGCATAAATGCTACAACTTGCAGGTAACTTCAAGGATGAACTACTCGTGTTAATTTTCTCACTAAAGGAGCAGGTAATGTGAGGAAAACTGTATGGACCAGTCTTTGGCAAAACTCTTTCTTGGTGTGGTGGAAAGGCTTTTGAAGTAGGACATGGCTGCAACTGTGTCTGTTGTTGGCTTTGTTGTTACTGCTTAAGTGGCAGCACAAGGGGGGGGCTACATGTAGGTTTTTTTCAGTGTGTGTGTGGGGCTGACGAGACATGCATGCATGTGAAAAAGATGAGAAAGCAAACAAGGAAGATTTCTACCTTGATGCTGTTTCTGTTCTGAGCTCTTTGGAGGAACATCTGGGCTCAGGTTCAGAGATGGTCAGCTTCCTGATGCCTCTCTTTGAGCTTCAAAGCCTGAATAGAGTTCCTCTGCCTGTATGCCCTGTGAGCACAGTCCAGAATCTGTCTTGTGCAGGTCTACCTCCAGCAGCACATGCATGCAATTATGCTGGGCTTTCACGCAATCCTTCAACTCTGACACTGCCTCCTATAGAGAGGAGGCACACAGCATAAATTCCACATTGCAAATGGTATCAGTTGTTATTAACCCCACTGAACAGAAATCCAAGACTTGACTTCAAAATAAAAGGAATAATTGTTCATAAAACTTTTGCTAACAGATAACAGTACAAAGAGGACAGGTGACAAGCCATGCTGAAATGTAGTGTTGTGTCTCTGTAACTTTGTGTGTGTGTGTGTGTGTGTGTGTGTGTGTGTGTGTGTGTGTGTGTGTGTGTGTGTGTTTTCCTGTATATAGATCAGTGTCTTGTCTGTGAGTGAGTGAGTGAATGAGGGAGGGATGGAACAATATGTTTGGAGGCTGATACCAGTATGTGGTATGTTTCTGTAACAGCTCTTTAAAATCATAATATAAATGCAGGTACATAAGTGGTTAAGCTTTTAAGACAGGTCTGTCTTCAAATAATTCAGTGTTTTTTAAACAATTAGAAACAAAGTCAGCCAAATATCAACCGAAATAACATTGAAAAAAGAAAAAAAAAAACTATATTTATAACTATAAAAATGATATAAATGTGAGATCAGAGATGCTGGATAGACATCAGATTTATTGTGTTTGAATGCTTGTCAAAGGCTACATGTTTCACAAGCATTTAACCCAATGAAACTTGAGCAAATTCCCTTCTCATCTCCCAAAGAAATTCCCTGAAAATTCACAAAAAAAAAAAAATACTAAAAAACTAGAGAAAACTACCTCAAAATTATGACAAAATTACAGGATATTTATCATTATTATGATTATATATTTAAAATATTCTATGAAAAATGACTAAGAATTATCCCCCCAAAATACTTAAAAACAAAAAATAAAATTAGCACAAAAAAGCCAACAAATCCCCCTACCCCACCGTTGAGCTATACTCTGATCTATTCATAATAAAAATGCCCCCAAAATGGCCCCCAAATGATTTTTTTGCCCAGTGCCCCCACATTCTTTAGAGACAGCACTGCATCGAACCATCCCTAACCCTGACATCCAGCCTCCAGCTGTTAGCTGCTCCTAACTAGCTATTCTTACCTTACTTAACTACATCTAGTCCAAGTCTCTTGCAGTAAACTTAAAGATAGTAAACAACAGACAGCAAACGGTAAATGTAATTAGTGTTGATTAATAATCAAGCCCCCAACAAAACACGTCCTAGTGGAAGAAATATCATGCTCTAAATGACCTCTGTCTCCTGAAACCACCTAACAAGAATTCTCCTACAGAATGCAGTAGTGACATCATTAGAGATATAGGTTGTTATAGCATAGGAATAAGCTACTGAGTATAACAGAAACATATGACTGTGTTAAAGAAAAACAATTTTTGCTTGGCTGAATTCCTACTAAAGTCACAACAGTGGACACAGACTTTGGCTGGTTTGTGACATTTTGAAGCAAGACAATAACTCTGGAAATGGGACTAGTCTTGCCTTATTAAAGGTCACAACAGGCTACGTTTTATTGAACGGGGCTGCACTGTGGACTGCTTTGTTAATGCTCATCTAGTTCAGCCAGACCACAACTACAATGTGCATCACAGAAATCAGTAAACTTATGATAAATATTAACAGTAACAGTCATTTCTACAGTCGATAGCAATGGTAGCCTAATATGTTGGAGTGGACAGCTTGAGAGTGTGACAGAGACATAAAATCAGTAAAGTCAGTGCACATCAGTGGTTTTGTGTTTGTTTGTTTGTTTGTTTGTTTGTTTTTCATGAGGACCTGTCATTAGCACCCATGAATAATGTATTGCTGTTATGTTTTGGTTTATAAGATTGTGTGAGCTCTTGTGATTTCATACAGTTTAACTAGGAAGAAACATTCCTCTAATTCCTCAAATCAACAATATTCAGTAAATAAATAAATAAAAATGTCTATGCCCAATTCTATATCTATCAACCTATTTTTTAGTAGAGCAGAGGTCAAATAATGATAAATGGCTCTTTGACCCAGGATGTGTGATGTAAAACATAACGGATGCCTGTGCCCAATGGCACATTCAACCTACCTACTGCAAGATGGAGATTACTTGAAGGAAAGATGACTTGTTTTGTTTAACTGTGCCTGAGAATAGATGTCTTTAAAGCAGACAAACTTTAGGCAATGCCACTGCCAATATCTGGACAGTTAAAACCAACAATCAATGGACCGTATAAAGACATTAGAGAAGCGCACACTGGCTCTTCAGCAGCTGTGAAAACTCAGCTGATCCAGGAAGACTGGTGTCCCTGGTACTGAAAACTTTTCTCAACAAGTTGTCTTCCTACTCCCTGAGAAAATGATTATGAAAATGTGTTTTAAAATTATGAAACTATGTGTGGAGGGGAAGGCATCAGTCTACCACCAGTACCCAGGCAAGGGTCAGTGTCTACAAAAAGGGGGCTTCTGAAGCTCACCTAGACCTTTCTTTCTGCACTGAGATATAGTTGAAGAGTAGCAGAGGAGTAGTAACACGGAAGGGCGCAAGGCAGTAATTTCGCCCAGGGCGGCAACATGGGCAGAACCGCCACTGAACACAGTGAACTACAGTGAACACTAGCCTGTGGTATTGAGGACATTCAAGCCATCATGGAGCAGGTGCGACAGCTTCAGTCTGAAAATGAACCATTGAAGTCATAGGTGATAAATCAAGGTACTGTTCCACCTCAAGCAGGGGCACAGAATGAGTCTGATGCCTCCACCTCAGCAAGCATCAGCATCCACACTCCTGCTGCTTTTCCAGTACAAACTCAATTTCTATATGTTCCAAGAGAGTGAAAATGTCCAAAATTTTCTTGTAAACTGTCTGTTGATTTGATAACTGTTGAAAAATGGATTGAAGAGGCTGCAGGTGCCTGACGGTTAGACAAATGTCCCAAACTGAACATATTCTTTTTCTGTATGATTATTTAGATAGGGGTGCTACAGCAGAGCTTGATTTTCATGGCCCAAAAGACAGAGACAGGACTGAAAAGATATTTTCCATAAATGGTGAAAATTATTATTGCTGTCCGTCTCATGTTAGTGCACAGCTTCAGTTTCTCCAGCGCAGTCACAGGGAATGGGAATCCCTCACAGACTATTCTCATGTTTGAAAGTCACTTATGGATGTGGTCATTCATAAAACCCTGTCTGGCATTACTAAGCAGCACCCTTACACTGTGTAGAGACCATTGTAACTGGAAGCAAGCATAAGCCCAATGGCAAGTGTTCCATTGAGGAAAAGTGAAAAGAGGAATGTTAGCAGGCGTTCCCGTCCCTGAAGCACCGTTTAGTTAGTGTCCCAGTCCTCGGCTACGCCGACTTTGCTAAACCTTTTGTTCTTGAAATTGACGAAAAAATCATGCAGGACTTGGTGCAGTATTGTCTTAGGATCAAGAGAGCGAATAGAGACCTATTGCTTTTGCCAGTAGGGGCCTCAGACGCTCAGAATGTAAATGATCAACTACAGCTCAAAGAAGCTTTTGGCCTTTAAATGGACAGTGACGCGTAAGTTTAGGGAGTAAGTGCTGGGGAATAAGTTCACTGTTTTTACTGATAATAATACCCTGACCTATTTAAAAACAGCAAAACTTGGGGCAGCGGAACCGCACAGGCTGCATTTGACTTTGAGATCAAATATCGCCCAGGCACTACAAATAGGAATGCATATGCAATGTCTTGGCAGCCTACATATGACTCTTTTTCTTCAGTGACCTCTGGCATTCAAGTACCCAATATGATCTGGGAACAAAAGCACACAGGTTCCACCTCACGACTACTGTATGTCACTACTTTGGCAATCCAAGCTCTCCCAATGTGGGAAAAAGTAGGATTACAAGCACTTAAGCAGGCTGATCAAGTGATTGGGTGCATTTAACTCTTACTGGCAGCATTCAACAAGTCCATAAAAACAAGAATTGACAACAGGGCCCAAAGATATCCATGAACTTGTCCAACAATGGGACAAGTTTTGTATGAGGAGTTTTGTATCACCATATCCGGCCACCAAAAACAGGTAGAGAAGTTTTTCAGCTCCTCCTTCCTGATTGTCTTAAGGGTGAGGTTCGTAAACATCTCCATAAGGACCATGATCACCAAGGGGTTGACAAGACGATACACCTGGTGAGAGAAAGATGTTTCTGGCCTAATATGTGGCAAGATATTGATAAATACTGCCACAACTGGCATGGTAGCTAAAGCCACTTACTCCAAGGTTAGAAGTTTTCTTGGTAACATAATGGTGTCACGACCCCTAGAGATTATGGCGATTGACTTCACTGTCCTAGAGAGCAAGTGATGGCCTAGAGAATCACGAATTTTTTCTCCAAATTTACCCACGTGTATCTGACCTTGGATGAGAGAGTGAGAATTTACATTTGAGCTCTCCCTTTTGGTGTTTTTGTGTGTGTGTGTGTGTGTGTGTGTGTGTGTGTGTGTGTTTTGTCTATGATGATGTCACTGTCAACAAACACATCCGGGTGTACCGCAGCCCTGGATGACATAGGAGGTCAAAACTCTCCTCAAGGACCCCAACACAGACAAGACAGACAGAGAGGTTGATGCACTAACTGCAGAGTAGCAGTGAAGTGAGGGACAAAGACAAATTAGAAGCCATTCATCACCGCTTGAAATGAATGCCACTGAGCGTGTATACTGGAGCCTCTGGTGTGGGTGTGGATCCATCAAGGTTGATTCTGGAGCCTGAATTGATTTGTTTTCTCGGCCCCCTCCGGGGAGTGCGACATTGTTCACTGAAAATTATCGAGCACTTCTCTTTCCCTCGCTTGCTTAGTCAGAGTCCCGTAAATATCAAAGGGAAAATGGCAAAGTTATTTTGACAAGTGGGAAAGTGAAGCTCAGACATAAGTTCTCTTTTATCTTTTCACCTGAGTAATCACAGCTACTCAACAAGCTGACCAAGCCTGGAGCGAGTCTGTCATCTGCTAAAAACTGACAGGCGAACACTACATTTCTTCCCTCATCTGCCCACTCCAGGTTTACTGGAAGCACAAGGTTGGATTCATACAATGAAACATAAATATATTTTTTTCCTTCTTCTTTTTTTTGTTTGTTTGTTTGTTTGTTTTGTGTTTTATTTTTTGTTTTTTGTTTTGTTTTTAAATCTTTGTAGCTCACAGTTTTATGGTTTGTTATTTTAACTGGGTGCCATATGGTTGGAGACTATCATCATATATCCATTTCTGTGCCAATAGTGTTCTCAGTGACTCAGGTCTGGTAAAATCAGATCTGGATCTCAAAGGGTTAAAAACAGATTTTCTGCCCTAAATTACACAATCAAAATCAAATTACTGTTCACTTACTGCAACATAAGCAAGTTGCTGTTTGTCCACCAGCTGGAACTAATCATAGCTAATGAGAATACCCCAAAAAAGGCAAAATGCTAATGAAGGGCGTGATCTCCCTTAATCATCACCATGGAGACTCCATTAAAACCCTGTGAATGTAGTGACTGCATTAAATGATGAAAAATAATTGGTTTTAGTTGAACTGAGAGCATTTTTCTGTTGGCCTGCAAGAAAACTCGTTACTCCAGTTGAAGGATTACATGCTGCTCTGTGGGTTGAGGGTATTTTGCCATCTTTAGCCTTATGAAAGCCCTACTAAACCTATTGGGTAAACTAAAAAAAATATGTACCTAGTGGCAAAGCTAAAAACAAGACAAATTTTTCTTTTTCCTGTAAAATTTATATTTATTTAGATATTAGTAGATATTTTGCTGATATAGGGTTTTTACTGGTCGTTGGAAATTTGCTAAGAATGACTATGGAGCATGTCACTTTTTATAAATCACTGTTAGAGCAGTTGTTTATTACGTCAGATATTTTACCTTTATAAAAAAAATTAGGATGGTTTAATGTCTTGTAATTTGTGGTTAATGCAAGAAAACTGACCCCTGATTTGGCTGGAGCTTCCCTAGTTTTAGCTGTTGTGTGTGACTATCACTCTAAGATACATTTAACACTTTCTATCAGTGACCTGCACAGTTTTGGCAGTTTTGTACAAGAACGTCTTCCAAAGCTGTAATTCTGAAAGCCCAGGCTGGTGTTTCCTAGAGCTTCTCCACTGAATCCTTTATCTTTCACACTTGAAAAAGTTTTCATTTCAAAGCGGCGATAATTCTCAACAAGAAGATACATCCGTATATCTCTGTCTTATCACGCTGGCTAACCGTTACCATCTCCACAAACTAAGTCTGCAGTGCTCTGTGAGCGGAGAAAAGTGTCTCTACATGGCTTAACATTTTGATCATGACTCTTTCTATATCCAGCCCTGAGTTTGACTCAGAACTAAAAATGTGCTTTGGCTCGAGAAAAAAATTTGTTTGGTTCAAGTCAATGTCAGAATGTACTTTGATGTTGACTGTTTCTTGTGCTATTTAGGAAGATACACACAATGTAGAGATGTGGCGTGGAGGTTAGAGGATAATCATTACAGAAATATTGGCCTTCATAAAGCCATATGAGTTGCAATTTTTCCAGGAGCAATACACAATCATCATGGACAGGAGATGATAGAAGGTTTGTCAAAAAAAATAATGTTGATATTTACTCTGTGATAAAATACATTACTTGACTTAACTGAGGTCTGTGTGGATTTTTATACTAATGGCATGTGGAATACTTTTTTTCTCCAATTACTAAAATGTAAGACATCATAAAATGTGACCTATGTAAATAGTAATGGATGATGAAAAGCTCTATATCCTACTGTATTTGTATTTTGTATTTTTAGATGTATCTTATACTTCCTATTACTGCCATTAATGTTTTTATTGTTATAATTTTTATCCTTTTAGTAAGAGTAGGGTGGAACGTGGTCTGAGGGGGCAGGTTAGGGTGTTTAACAGAATACTGAAGGACATTAACTTCCATTTGTGTCATATTTTTATGTTTTTGTATACCATGTGTTCCTTCCAATAAAATATTATTGAAAAAAGTCATGCCAGGCTGTTCAGTGTTCAGAATATAAAATAATAATAAACTAAATAATAATATACTAACTAACTAAATAACCTAAACTAACTGAATAATAATTAAACTAAACTAATCCCTCTGTTACCTTCAACTTTACTAACATTTTTTATCAACTGGGGTCAATTTGATTAATTTAAAATTCAAGGATCAGAATAAAAATTGTTACCCCACCACCACCACCACTAAACTATATTGTTTAGTGGTGGGATGTATGTTTTTGGTCATACATCTCAGAAGACACAGACATCTAATAAACTTTCACTTTTAAAGTCGATGTAACCTGGATGTCTAGAGCCATGTAGACCTCTTAATTGTTGTTCAATCAGCATCAAATTGTTCAGTGGAGAGTTTTCTCTGAAAAACATCTGTGTCTTTTTTCACTGCCTGTAACTGATTACATCTTAGTTACTAATTGATGTTCTCATAACTTTGGAATCCATTTGGAAGTAATAACTTAATCTGACAGTGCTGATATGAAGAATTCACTTGTAAAAACAGATACAGACCATTTCCTAAAAAAACAAACTGAATGTTACACACTTTATGAATCCAAACTCAGAATTTGTAACAAATGCCAATATCACCTCAGCATACTGATGATTTTGTATTGATATTATCTGGAAAAAAAAAAAAAAATACATTTACAGAAATTAATATAACCAGCTATCTGATTTTGCCAGTGAACTCTTCATATGTAAAATAATTTGTGTAGGCATACAAGCACAAACAACAATCACCAGACGCATTTAGATTTCAATGTACTTTAATTGATGATCACCAGGCTGTTTCCCTTTTACAATGAATCTGCAGTAGTTCTAGTTTTACAAGTTAGATTTAAAGAGACAGAGATATCGAATATTGCGCTGAAGAAGAAAAAACATAACTAAGATAAATACAATGCCAAAATAAGAATCAAACATAACTACAAGTAGTACAGCGTCTTCTTAACAACATGTTAATAAGGGCAAACAATAAAAGCACAGCCCAGTATTATATTAGGTCATTTCAGTACCAGTTAAGACAGTTAGCTTTTTTCAAATATACCTCTTTAAAATAGCTTGTTTTTTATTATTATTTCCATGTTAAACGATTACATTCAGGATTATAACTAAATAAATCACATGCAGAAAGATTAGATGGGCGGATGATACTGTATTGTGGTCAAATGATTTCATTTTTTTGATGCGAGTATGGTGATGTAAGTGATCTGAAAGATGCGCTTTTTTTTCATCCTGTATCTTGTCAGCATTTTGTGGAGTTTTCTTGGTTGAAGGCTTAGGAGTTTTGATCATACTGTCAATAAAATCACCTAAAATGAAAACGTATCACAAGAAGGATTCTATCTTTCAGATTTATTGTTTTGAGAGAGATATATATATATACAAATTTGTGTACAGTACATAAATGTACATGTAGCATTTGTTTGATTATTTTATTGATGTTTTCTTGAGTCTGCATGTGTTTCAAGTCATATTCAGGAAAAGGAAAAAGTTAGAGCTGCATTCAGTACTTTTTCTGTGTTGCAGTTAATATATGTTTTTTCATGGAATCTAACTTTGCTTCCTGCCACGTCAAAATCGAACTCCTCTCCCTCTTGGGACAGAAGCATAATTGAAACGACAAGACACTGTAAGTGTGAACAACAACACACAGTCTGTCGAATCAGAACACAACGCGGCATCTGCCCACCTTCTGTGCTTCCTCAAATTTATTTCTGGCTGTGTTGGTGTGTGAATATGTTCTTTTTTTATGTTTGTTTTCATCCAGCAGCATTCGTGCAGTCATACCCACTCTACATTCAGAAAAATAGATCTCCGTTTTAGTGCATTCAGCTTCTGTATACTTATACAGTTTAGTATTGAGTGTTTTCACAGCATTCATTTGCTTGGTTCCCAAGGCCAGGTATTAGGGATCCACCGGCTTACATTATTCAAAGACAACACAACATATCAACCACCCACAAAACTCATTTCATACATTATTTTAGAAAGCTTCTTCCTGGCTTTTTAATAGAATACAGTACACATCCCAAACAGGATTGAAAACATAGTGGCAAGGACTTTTTGCTTAACTGACAAACACTTGGGTGCAAACAATTGGTATTTCCAAGGGAGTTAGTTTAGTTTAAACCTTTTTTGTCCTCTCTACACCCTCAAAGGAAGTGTGCCCTTGGACACAAAGTCCCTCCAAACTAGGGTCTGTGTGTGTACTTGTGCGTACCCAGCTGTTTAACATACAACCTGCATCTGGAACTGAAAAGAATCCTCCCACTGGTTGGGGAGGGAAAAAAAAGCCATGTCTGCCTCTGAGACATCATGAGCATGAGATGCATAATATCAAGGCTTATCCAGTGCATAATGCTGGCAGACATGGAGAATGAACGAGCATAACACTGACAGAAAACTTTCAGCAACAACCTTATGACTCATCTGTGTTTGATTTGAGAGTAAGGTGGGCCGGGTGGAGAAAAGAGGATTGAGGTTTTGAGAGATGAGGTATAAAACACTTGAGTAAGTTCTACAGGGAGATAAAATGGCACTGGTCCCAGGCTAGCACAAAGCGACGATGGACTCTAGCCTTCCTCTAGTTTCTTTATTTTGCATTAGATTGAGGTAAAGAATTGATAGAAGATCTACTGTGCAAGCAGGGGCACCTCCTTGCTTTGCTTGGCAAGAGCTTTCTATCAACCCATCGTTGTGTTGGTAGATGGCACCAAGCTACAATTCAAAACACAGAAATCCAAGCTTGCCCCACCCAGCCTGGCCCATCCCTAGTCTCAACTCAGCCTACTGGAAACCAACCTCAGCTTGAAATCAGCTGCATTAACAGAAATACTGATAGAAACATGTAAACACAAAGCAATCAGAATTACTTTCGGTCTTTAGCGCAAATTTAGAGAAAATAATGATGAAATACATTTTGGACAAAAAAAATATTGTTAATACATGAGCATGAACTGCATATGTAAATCTGTTTTCTGATATAAATGAAGAAAAAAAAGTGACTTAAAAACGTACCGTGTCGACCTACTGCAAGTTTAAAATGGACACATTGGCTACTCTGAGTCTGGCTGTGAACGGCATGTCTGAGCCCCACTATCATCACGTGACACAGCAGGAAAAACCACAATAATAATCCCACAGAAAACATGTTGGTGCGCACAAAGCTGCAACATCTGCCCTTCAGCGCGTATCATCCCCTCGAACACATAAACTACTTCAATGACATTCCTCAACTGTGTCCAGTACATTCATGCTAATTCAATAAACATTATTCTGGGATTAAAATTTTATGTAAAGTTTGATTACAATTAGATAAAGTTCTGCAGTTATGTTCCCTCTCTAACAGCAAGCTCATTTTGGAGGAACACCTGTTTTTTTGTTGTTGTTTTTTTTGTTTTGTTTTTTTGTTTTTTTTTGTTTTGTTTTTGTTTTGTTTCTTTGTTTGTTTTTTTGTTTGTTTGTTTTTTCAGAGTGCCTCCACGCTACCCAGCTTCGTAACATCGCTGTATATTTGAACAACTAGCTCTAGTTCTTGCTAGAAACAAAGACGCAACTCCCAAAACTCTCCTCCCCCACCATCGAAAAGTGCATTCCTATTTGGTGCAATTCCTTGCTCTTTGACATTCATATTGGTCTGATACTTTTTCTAGCTGACAATCCAGAATATGAGATGAATGCTTAATCAGATAACAACAACTGCATTTCCAAAAGGCAAACAAAATCTCTGCATCTACCTTCAAGTGTGTACTGTGGGTATGGGTAAAAGTATCAAACAAGCGAACTCTGTGCACTGTATGAACTGATTGGTCCTTTGTTTCAAAGTGGTTTATTCAGTTTCTTTACCCTGGTTTCTGGCTCTGTTTGAAAATAGCTGACCTGTCTTTAAAATAAAGCTCTTACTGCCCAAGACCACAACCTAAAGGCACATTGAAGTGTCCTTCTGTAACATACCTCATGTAGGTTTTTTCTTCTTCTGAAAAGCAACCCAAGTAATAAAAATTCATATTGCAATTCCCATTGGCATAACATTCACTCACAAGGGTGTGAATGTAGCTTCCATTGCTACATTTGTCAAAGGTCACTACCGTCTCCAACTTCTGGCAATATAAATATCAATATAATGTAATTGAATAGGAGGAAATGGTAGAAATGTAATTCATCCTTTAAACATTCCTCTCAAATGCATGACCAAACAAACAGCATTCGCTTCAGTATCATAATTTGCTGTATCATCACAAAATATATAATTTGTTTAACATAACCTCTATATTGATATAGAAATGTTTATCCTATATGTATACTTGAGTACATACAACCAACAAAGACCATGACAATGACTTAAAATAGCCAAAGAAGAACCATTACATCCAGCAGTTATGGTTAGTGTAGAAACATCATCCCTTTGCCTGGTGCCTACTGAATTAACATTCACTTGAGCATAGACACAGCCAAACAGTGTGGTAACCTATCTACATTATATCCACTGGCTGGCTAACAAATGATTAACCCTATGCAATTCTCTAACCATTGGGGGAAAGAGTCTGAGCTAAAATGAAAGCATCATGCACCAGCTAAGCTGTGAAAGCCGAGAAGAAAGATTTCAGAGATGCTAGCTCTTGAGGAGTGGCAAATTCAGATACCTCCTACACCTTCACAACAAAGTACAAAGAATGACCCTTTTCTACATAACATCAATTTATGTCTTAACTGAGTTAATCCAGACACTACTGTAGCGTGAGCACTGGCAGAATTGTTCACAATTTGATCATGCCTCTTTGTGTGCAAAGAGTTATAGCTCATGGGGAAAAAAGAGCCGCAAAATTAAGAAACATGAGAAAAAATATTACAACCCTAAAACACTGTGCATACAATCTAAAGATTGACAAGCCATTCATCACTGATTGAGTCAGGAGAAATTTTGCTGAGTAACAATGGTTTAGGTTAACAGTTTTTTGGAGCTTGTTTTGGCACTCTGGATTTGATATTTGCCACTTTTTGTTCAATGGGTATCTCATGTCTGTGTTTGAGATCAACTGTGATTTGAATGCAACCCTTGATCTAATAGTGTGAGAAATTATCCCTGCGAATACTTCAGACAAATTGTGGCATTATATATTTAATTCATTTTTGGGCAAATCTTGTCCATTATTCTGTTGTATTATATCGTATTGTAAGTATGCTGTTAAGTGTTGAAAATGTCTATAAAAGATAAAGTGTTGTCTGACTGATAAAGACTTTTTGCCACAATTATCAGAAATGTTTTAGGACACGTACTTGGGAAATCAAATCTCTCTATATCCAAGCCACAAAATGGCTGTGCAACTTTAGTTATTTTGAATTATAAAGAAAACAAAATGACATTATTTTCATAACCCCACTGTCATAGAAACCACAGACCCCATGTTTTGACATGTCTTTGATTTCAGCTAACACAATCAAGTATGTTGAGGACTGCAGCAAATGCAATGGAGACTGGTATCATGAGACAGCAAGAAGCTTTGAAGCAGCAGGGGGTACGGCATTCCCCTTGCTCTACCTCGAGTATGAACAGATGACAGGGAGGGGGGAGGATGGGAGGGGAAAAGCACATCAGGGCTTATGAAGCTCAGAACTCGATCTTGCAGGCAGGGAAAGATTCATCCTGCATGACAACGGTGCTGCTGGAGGCCAGCACCATGATGTTGAGATCTTGCTGCTTCTCGTGGGTCTGCTGATACCAGTCCCTGGTCACCTCCGTGTCATGGGTGGGAATCAGAGTCACCTAGCATGGAGAGGGGAGCAAGAAACAGAAGGAGAGAGAGTAGGGAGGAATTGAAAAAGAAAAGGAGATTGGCAGAGTATTGTGTTAAAACAAGGTCTTGCCAAAACTAAAGGAAAAACTAACAATTAAATGCAATTCCAGAGACAGAAGCGGAAAATAGCATGTATAAAGTCACTATTATGAATGGTAACAGCCACATTTGGTTGAGTCATAATAAACTGATCAAAATGTCCCTGGTGGAAAACACCAGCAGATGCAAAACTCCTTGTTAAACTGGTTTGAATTTGCAGAGGGCCGAGAAACAGATGGGCAGCATGAGAATTTGATATACAGTATTTCCTGTCAGATAATGTGAGGAATGATGGTTAAAGGACAATTTCTGTATTTTTTGTTTTAAGTTTGGCTGTGTTTCTGACTACCTACATAGTGTCTACTGGCAAATACAACAATTTTGCTGATTGTGTTCATATTGAGCAATTTAGCGCTGAAGATCAGGCTCCAACTGAACTATACAGCACAATTAAGCCTTCCACAACGTAGCATTCATAAAACACCCATAAATGTCCTTTTTCAAACCAAAATGCTGGTTATGTCTCTTCTACCTCTCTGCTTCTCTCTCTGTGTTCAGTCTGCATTCATTCACAGTTCCACATTGCTATACTTCAGTTCATATAGCCTAAATAATGCACGGGTGATATTGGAAAACAAAGTCAAAATAATCCTCACTCAGTACCAAACCTGGAACACAGGTACTCAACCAGAGGGAACAAGAGGTGACATAAGCTGTAGCAGCAAGAATAACAAGCTAAAAACTGAACATTTTGGATCCAAAAAGGATAGTTTTCCAGTGTTACTTAAAGGATAGCCTAGATGCCCCATATAGCAGAGTTGGAGCTTGATTTTTAGCAATCAGTTTCTAAATTCTAATACAGTGCAGTCTGTGAAACTGTAGTATTTACCGATGGACACCATGGTAGAGAAGTTAGAAATACAGCCTTCAAAAACACAAAAATTGTTCTTTAAGACACGCAGGTGAGTGGGAGCTACCTGTAAATTAGAGCCCCACTGAGCCTTGCCCTCCAACAGGGCATCCAACACTCCACGGCTGGGCTCTCCACTGCCTGGGTCATTCCCACTCACTACATAGTAAGCGGCCCGCACTCTCTTGAAGAATTCTTGGTCCACGTTCTTGGCACTGCAGTGGTTGGGCACATAAGCCAGGTCCACATAGATGGGTGGCCCAGGGGGAACAGCTGAACTAGTTTTTTGAGAGTTGTTACCTGGAACAGAACCAAAATATAAGCTAGTTTCAGTGTCTAAGACAATGGCTTACTTGGATAATATCTTTTCTGGTCTGTTTCTTCCTGCTAGTAAATTATACCTGTTAAAGTTACTGTCATATTTAGGAAATATAATTTCACAGTATGTTTTAACAAGCCAGTTGCTGCACTATAATCATGTAGAATTGTATCAAGATAACAGCGTACCTGAACTGCTTTTGACACCATTGACTAAGCCTTTCCCAGGGTTATGGATCTCACTCCTAGATCCTTGGGTCTCAGACATTTTAATCAGCCTGGAGCTTCTGTCTGTGTCTTTCCTTTTCAGAGAGGCTGAGCGAGGTGAGGCGGAGTCCTTGGAGGTCTGCTTCACTGGAGTGGAGGATCTCTTCCTGACATCCCCCTTCCGGGCAGGGGAGGCTGATTTCGGTTTGCCCTTTCTGAGGACTTTGGTGGTCTTGTGCTCCTTCTTGGGAGGTTTATCTGTGCTGTTATAGTCATTGAGAAGTGCCTCTGGGTCTACCATGCACACGTCTGGGTGGGGAGGGTGAGGAAGAGGGTCCTTCATTGGGGTGGGAAGGGGGTCATGAGTCTTCTGGGTTGACCGAGGTGACGGGGGATGGTGGCCCCCACCTGCTCCAGAAGCTGATAGTTTGTCCACAGGCAGATGTTCAGCATCTTCATCTGAGTCCAGATTTCCTTCGGCTGTTATGGATGGACACTCCTCAGTTTCTGGTGGGACATCAGAATCTGACTGTGAAGGCAATGATTCACTTGCTGATGTTGGAGGTGTCTCTTCTCCTGCTAATGTCACACCCAGTCCAGATGACATAGCACCAGGCAACTGGTTTGGCCCCTGACTAGCATCTCCATGGTGACTCTGAGCATGATGACGCCTCTGCTTGTGAGACCTCCTTTTAACAGAGTGTTGTTCACGATCATCCTCATCCCCTTCCCGGGTGTGGTCACTACGTCCATCCTCTTCGCCCTCATCACTGGAAAGCTGATGGGGACTGGGATTGATGAAAGATGGGGAAAGTTCTCCTTTGCGATGTTTATATTCACAGGATGAGTACCCTGGAGGCGAGAAAGACGAGGAGGTGGCTCCTGTGTTCAAGTCAGAGGGGCGATCGGACTGTCCATCTTCTTTTCTAGATGCGTCTGTGTGGTAGGTATCTTTTGCAGAGGACAGAGAGGTACCCTGGACAGTGGTCATCCATTCCATTGCTTCCATTGCTTCCTCCTCTTCCTCCTCATCATCATCATCACCATAACCTGGAGGAGGGGCACTTGGGCAACCTTCAGGCCTCTGTAGGAGCTCCCAATCAGATATACTGCTCTTCCGCCTTACCTCCAGCCTCTCTAGTGGTTTCTCCAACATTTTCTCCTCTACACTTTCTGCCTCTTGGCCCTCTCCAATTTCTGCTCTTTCACTCATCTTTGGATCAGCTGTAGTTTTCTTCTCCTCAGTGGTGCTGTCTTTGCATAACTTTTCCTCATATTTCTTTTCCTCCATTTTTTCCTTGACTTCAGTGTCTTCTTTAGTAAATTCTGTCTTGTCATCTCGTTCCCTTGGTTCTTTTTCTTTAGGTTCTGACACTTTGGCATCCTCCTTCAGAGGTTTCATCTCTCTAGCTTTCTCTTCCTCTTTTAACTGTAGTCTCTCCTCCTTTGCATCTCTTTCCTCTTCTGTTTTTGATAGATCTGCTATGGCACATGAGGTTTTTGTAGCTCCACTGTGAATTTCCTCAGGGCAAACTGGGGTAAGAGATGCAGCCTGTTGTGTTTTTATCTCTACTTCAGGTTGAGATGCCATGGTAGTACCGGTTACAGTGACTGTCTTTGTCTGTGTAGCGTATATGGTGCTTTGTGCCACATGTGACTCAGTTATTGAGGAAACTGTCTCTTTTTGCTCAGCCACAGTGGTTAGTTGACATTCAATACGACATGGTAGGGTGCTTTCCTCCATTTCAAATGTGTCAGACTCCTCCTTGGTTTCTGCTGACCCTCTGTCAGAAGAGTAAGCCCTTTGCAGGGGAGAAACATCAAAAAGAGCCCCTGATGTGGATACACTCTCTTCCAGTTTAACTGGCTGGCTACTTTGTAAAGATGATGGTGCAGCTGCTGTTGTAAGCTTAGTTTCTAGTACATAAAAATCATCACTGCTCTGCTTGTTGTCCATTTCTGGTTTTGAAGAAGCATCTTGTTCCAAAATCTCTTTGGCAGTGGCATGCAGGATAGGAGAAGGTGGTTTGGTCTCAAATTGAATGGGCACAGATGCTTCTGAAAGACTAGGGGCAATTGTTGAAGGTTTCATAGTCACTTCCATGTACTCATCTGTCTGAGGCCTAGACTGTGTAACGGATGGTGCCTCTTCTTTGACCAAAGGTACCTCAGAGTCCTGCTCAAGACCAGAAGTGGATACCGCCATCAAAGTCTTTACTTCTTCTCCAAACTGTTGGCTAGAGGGAACAGAAGCTGAGGCTGATGAAGAGTAGCTGTGTGATACAGAGGAGTATGTTAAGGATGAGTATGTCATGGTGGTGTATGTGCAAGTTGATGAGGCAGTTTCCTCATGTGTTGTAGTGATATCCGAGGTCTGCCTCTCATCTGGACTTAGCATCAGCCTTTGTTTTTCAGCATCTCCTTGGCTGTAATATTTGTCATCACTTAACTTAGATAGCTGGGAGGTGTCTGAAAACACAAGGGCTTCTCCTTCACCCTCCTTCATCTTTCCTACTTGACTGACCTCACTGTAATAATGCTCAGATGATTCTGAGGGGTAGTCTCCAGATCCACTCTGTCCAATATCGGCATAGCTGCCTGGTAGCAGTGGGGACGAACTAACTGGAGGCTTGAACAAAGACTCTGCATGGTCTGTTGGCACAAGGCTACTTGTCAAGCTGCTTGTGGCCATTGGTTTACACTCTTCTTTTGTAGAAATGCTTGGGTCTGATGATAGAGACACTTTGTCTTCTTTTTCTTTTGACTCTGGCACTTCAGCCACAGTGGCATCCACAACAGATGACTTTTTCTGAGGGGCTGCTTCAGTTGGTTCAGGTGATAAATGCCTCTTGTCTGTGTCTTCCACTTTCTTTGTTTCAGGAAACTCTGGAGCAGTGATGCCATCTGATCTAGTTGAACAGATTTCATCTGTTTTGAGAGGACTTGGTTCAGGTGATGGAACCCTTTTCTCTGCATCCACCTTTTTTGTTTCATGAAGTGCAGAAGCACTGGCATCATCTGAAGTAGTTACACAGATTTCAGCCATTTTGAGAGAACCCGGTTCTGGTGATGTAATATTTTTATCTACATCTTCACTCTTTGTCTCAGGAAGTTGGGATGCAGTTCTCTCATCAGCTTTAGCTTCATAGATATCTTCCTTTTTGAAAGCCCTTGTTTCAGGAGATTTTTCATCCAAGCCCTTCTCATCTGCCTCAGTGACTTTGGAAGTGGATAGATTATCGGCAGCAGGTCTACAGGTTTTGTCATCTTTGAGAGGGCTTGATTCAGGTGACTGAGAAATTTTATTTGAGTCCTCTTTTTCTGCTAACTTAGTGACAGTGGCATCATCAGAGCTACGTCTACAAATTTCTTTTTCTGATTGTTCTCTGGCACCTTTTTCCAAATCCACATCACTGACCTCCTCTTCGTCCTCCTCATCCTCTTCCTCATCCTCATCCTCATCTTCATCCTCATCATCATTAAAATCTTCCCCCTCAACAAGTAGCCTTTTATCCACCATACTATCTTTTCTTTCTGTAAAGTCAAGCATAGATTTACAAGTGACAGAGCTGCTAATTTGACTACTGTCAGATGCAAGGACATTGTCGTCTATCTGATGTCCTAAAAATGTGGCACTAGGTGCAGCTCTTGAGTCACTAGCTGTTTCCTCTTTTTCACAAGGTGAAGAACGCTGAGCTAAAATGTCTTTCTCTGCTGGTGAATACCGACCAGAGGGAGATCCTTCTCTTTCAGTATCAGAGGATTCCATCTTGTCTTTTAGTGACTCAGCAGATTTTTCCTTTTCTTTCTCTGAGGCTTTCCTTTCTGTGAATTCTCCAAAAGCTGTCGAAGTAGTTGAGGCTTGGATGCCGAGGTTTGATTGGCTCAATGAAGTAGACGGTGTTTCCTGTCTTAATGATAGGTCTGACGTATGGATATCCATACTAGTAGAAACTTTGTATGTACTATCCTCTCCTCCAGCCACTGTTTGAGGGGCTGATGAAATGCCTTCCTCCCTATCCTCCTTCTCTTTCTCTGATTTTTCAGGTTTGTCCTCTTTGACACTGGATACATAAGACAACGATTCAGCAGCATGGGTCATTTTGTTATCTTGCATGTCTACAGATGAAAAGCTGTTTTCAACATAAGGTGTGTCTGGTACTTCCTCTCTCTCACTCTCCTCCTCCTGGCCTTTCTCTCTGTCTTCATATTGAGGGGAGGCACTTTGACTGTGATGACTGCTTCGTTCACTTTCTGTAAGCGACACTGGACTGTAGTCAACTCTGCTGAAGGACAGAGGCTCTTCTTTGTATTGATCATCCAGGAGGAACATGGCTCCACCAGACTCTATCTGACTTGTTCTCCTGTTGTCATCAATGCCAATCTCAGAGGCCTGATCAAAACCCTCTGAAACCTCACTTCCTCCTCTGTAGTCTGAATCATGATCTTTAGGGATAGGCTTTTCGTATGGCTCATACTTGGATGCACCAAAGTTTTGCTTTTCTTCTTGTAGGGTTTCACTGACCATCTCTTTCACTGAGGCCATTTTGTCAACACCTTCTGCTTTAACAGTGGCATTGTCTGATTTTACAGTATCAGCATGTCCAGCAGACTCAACAGTATTCTCAGTATCTTTATCTAGCATAAAATATGAACAGGGTTGTGATAATCCTGGTGAAGCCACTTCTCTTTCTCCTTCCATTTCTCTCTCTGCTTCCTTTTCTGGTTTCTCTTCTTGCTTTTTCTTTTCTTCTGGACTAAGTGCTGAGTCTTTCAGAGCTGGTATTGGTTTTTCCAGTTGGGGTGTTTCCTCTACACTAGACTGGCTCTCAGTGCTTGATAGCGTACAACTTCTTGGTTGACTGTCAGTGCTTGATAATGTTGATAACACATGCCTTTTTTCAACAGATTCTGACATGGGATCCTCTTTAGTGATAGGGATGTCAGAAACTGGTGCCTCTTTAGAAATTACTCCAGTTGAGATGGGTTCCTCCTTTGACGTGGCAATAAAGGATGGTTCTGGTGTGGCTAGGGGTGCAGATGTGGTTTCAATTGACATAACACCCTTGTCTGCTTCAGGTAAAAGTCTGTATTCTTCTTTTCCCAACTCTTTGATGTCTTTATCAATAGAGGGCTCCTGTGTTGTAAGTGTAGTCATAGTTGCTGTGCTCTTTTCAGGTATAAGCTCTGTAGCTTGGTCACTAGGCACTTTATGTGAAGTTTGAGAGGAGAAAAGGCCTTCACAAGTGATGTCATGCTCTGATTTTCTAGGCTCGACTGACAAAGGTCTGGAGCCTGCCCCTCCCATACAGATGTCCTCCTCTTCCTCTTCTTCCCTGTCTTCATCAGAGGACGGAACCAGAAACGTGGGCTTATAATCCACCTTTGATGCTGTCACTGATTCCTCTAATGTTGTTTGTGCAGTTTGTTTGATGGTTTTATCTAGGGCTTTCTCTTGTAATTCTTCTCTCTCCCATTTCTCTTCTTTATCGTAGGAGTCATACTTTTCTTTCTCAGTCATCTCATCTGTCTTTATATCTGCAGTACCTTTTTCTTGAATAGTTTTTACTTTAGCAGGTTCATATATTTCATCCTCATCTCTTTTTTCATCTTTGATATCTTCAGTCTCATATGTGTATTCTTTTTCTTGTTCCTTCTCCATTTTCTGCTCTTTAGTTAGCTCAGCAACATGTGTGTCATCTTTTTCTTTCTCCATCTTCTCCTCTTGAATGGTGATGACTTTTGCTTCACTGTCTTTATCTTTAGCTTCTTCTTTCTTCTCCTGGATGTCAGGAGGAACCACAGAAATGTCATCTTCTGCTTGTTTTTTGTCATCACTTGACTTAGCTGCAGACGTGTCACTGCTTTGCTGAACTTTTATTGGTGTAGAGCCAGAAGTATCTTTTTCTTTCTGTGCTTCCATAACCTTATCATCAGAAGTGTCTTTACCTATGTTAGTCGCAGCTGACTCAAAAAGATGATCTTTTTCAGGCTTGTCCTCTTTCAAGGGCTCGGCCACAGCAAGAATTGGCTCTTTTTTGTCATCCATCTTGGTTTCAGACTCAAATGGATAATCTTCTCCAGCCCCTTTTTTCTCATCTTTGGTGCCATCTGTTGGAGTGAACGTCTTCTCCGTCTCTTCTTTTAAAATGGACACTGTGCCAGATAGAGCATCCTCATGTGCTCCCCTCTCCTCTTCTTTGATGGATAGAGTTTCTAAAGTGTCCTGTTTGACTTGATCTTTCTCATCCTTGATAATTTTGACTTCAGAGTCCTTCTCTTTTGTCCCCTTAGTATAGTCAACATATTCTTCTGTCTCCTTCTCTTTTGTCTTATCATCCTTTTCAGTCTCTTCATCTTTTTTTCCATCTGTAATGAGTTTATAGTCAGTAGCATCACCCTTTTCCAACTCTTTAACTTGCGCCTTTATCTGTTTAATAGCAGAAACATCACTCTCTTCTACCTCTTCTTCCTCCTCAGTCTCAATAGCTTTGACAGGAGAAGTGCTTTCTTTTACTGCCTCTTTTTTGTCCTGTTTCTGGGGGGGTTTAGTTTCAGAAAGGTCACTCTTCTCTATTTTTTCTTCATCATCCTTAACGTGTTTCACAGCATAAGATTCATCTGTTACTGGCTCTTCCGCCTTCTCCTCCTTGAGCAGTTTTATATCAGATAGTGTAACTTCACCCACCTCTACCCTCTTCTCTTCATCTGTGATGAGCTTTACACCAGGCATTCCTTTGCCTTCCTCCTCCTTGATAGGCTTGTCAACAGAAATGTCAGCCTTACTTGTTAATATATCTCCTTCCTCCTTGTCAGGTTTGATAGCAGAACTATGATCCTGAATCGTCACTGCCTCTTCCTTGAATGGTTTGACAGTGAAAGTGTCCGACTTACTCACTTCTTTCTCCTTTTCCTCTTCAATTGTTGATCTGACAGTGCTAACATCATCTTTGCTGATTTCTTTCTGACTGTCCTCTTGCATGGTGGGCTTGGCAGTAAAAGTATCATCCTTTGTGCTCATCTCATCTTTCATGGATATTTTGACATCCATACTTGTCATTATATCCTCTTCTTCAATCTTACCAGGTTTGGCAGCAACACTGGCATCTTCACTTGTGTCCAGTTCCTTTTCTTTGTCCACAACTGGTTTGATGACAGAAGTATCTTGCGGCTCCTTCGCCTTGGGAAGTTCGATAACTGAAGTATCATCTTTACTTGCCTCTTGTTTCTTTTTCTCTCCTATGGCTGGTTTGACAGCAGAAGTATCATCCTCACTTGTCACCATATCCTTTTCCTCTGCTGTGGTATGTTTTATAGCAGAAGTATCATCTTTGCTTATCTTTTCTTCCTTTTCTTTTTCTATGGTTGGTTTGACAGCAGAGGCATCATCCTTACTTGTCACTACATCCCTTTCCTCCACCTTAGTAAGCTGGATAGCAGAAGTATCATCTTTTATTGCTGTTATATCCTTTTCTTCCATCTTGGTAAATGTGGTAGCAGAAATATCACCTTTGCCAGCCTCTTCTCCCTTTTCTTGTTGTATGCTTGGTTTGACAGTCTCATCTTTACTCATCATTACACCCTTTTCCTCAACCTTGCTCATATCATCTTTACTCATCTCTTGCACCTTTTCTTCTTCCATGGGCTGTTTAACAACAGAGCTATCATCTTTACTCATCTTTTCTTCTTCTTTGGTGGGTTTAGCAACAGAGGTATCATCCATGACTTTCTCTTCTTCCCACTGCTCATCCTTGATGACTTTGGTATCAGGAATGTCAATCTGTCTCTCCTCCTTTTTATCTTTGATAATAAAGATTTCATCCTTTTCTGTCTCCGTTTTCTTCTCCTCTTCTTTAATATGCTTAACAATAGTTATATCATCCTTCTTCGCCTCTTTCTCCATCTCAGCTTTAATGGGTTCAATGTCAGTTGCATGGTCCTTTTCAATCTTCATCTCCTCACCTTTGATACATGTAATATCAAATGTACCATCCTCTTTCTTTTTCTCCTGCTCTTTCATGGTCACAGTATCGGACACATCAACATCTGTCATCTCTTTCTCCGTTATCTCATCTTTGGGTGTGATATCAAAATCATCTTGTGTGATATCTTTCTGCTTCTGCTCATCTATGATTTGTTTGACATCAGAAGCATCTTTTTCCATCTCTCTTTCTTTAATAGGTTTGATATCAGGAGTATCAAGTTTTTCACTCTCTTTTGCTCATCCTTAATGGGTCTAACATCAGAGGTAACATCCTTTTCTACCTCTTTCTCTGTCATATCTCCTTGGATGGGTTGTACACCAGGAACATCATCCTGTGGTATTTCTTTCTGTGTCTGCTCAGCCATGACTTGTTTGAGATCAAAAGTGTCATCCTTTGTTCCCTCTATTTCCTGTACCTCCTTGACGACTTTAACAACAGCTTTATCATCATGATCGTCATCATCATCTTCTTCGTCATCATCAAAAAACTGACCCTCCCTCTCTGGAAATTTACTTGGTATAGGCACTTTGGGTTCTTTCTCTTGATGCCCATCATGTACTCCCACACTGGCAATGTCCTCAGCAAGAGAATCTTTTACTAACATGGGCACCTCAACTTTTCCTGTTACAGATGCAGCAGCAAGAGGCATTGTCTCCTTCTGTTTGTCTTCGTCTTTTGGTATAGAGGAAGTGTATTCTTCTGTCTCTTTCATCATTGGAATCTCTTTTATGTCCTTCTCAGCTGATTTATCCAAAGATGTTAAAGCTTCTACCTCATGCTGATCTGCTTTCTGTATGTCAGTATCTTTCTGAATCTTATTCTCTTTATCTGATTCATCTTTAATTTTATCTTTGTCTTCAACTTTAATGGCTATGTCAGGGAACTCTTCTTGTTTTTGTAGCTCCTGTTCAGGGAAGCCCTTAGTCTTTTCTTCCACAGGTGACTGACGCAATGGAGAATGGGCTGCACTTGGGGGTCCAGACTGTGTAGGGGAGGCCATTTTCACAGTGCTATCATCTGGACTGAAGCAACGCTCTTCACTCTCTGATGTTATTGAGTCTGATCCAAAAGGTTTTGTGGGCACAACAGATGAGATATCCTTTGATGCAACTGTATCTATGTGCTCCTCTTCAACTGGTGGGTGTAGAGGTTTGGTATCCTGGATAGAACCTGGAGACACTGAGCCAGCAAGCTTTTCAGTATCTCTCTCTTTATCCTGGAATATTTGGGTTGAAGCATAGCCCTCTTGAAGTTTTTCAAGTGAAATGTCAACATTAGGAGTTTGGTCTTCATCTTCCTCTTCTTCTTCTTCTTCTTCTTCTTCCTCATCATGAGTATCAGGAACTTTAGCACTTGTCTTCACTTCAGTGACAGCTAACTGTAAATCATCAGATGGAGACTTGAAGCACTTGTCATCTTCTAAAGAGGAGGATGGTGAGATGGTCCCTGCAGAGTGTGGGTAGTCTTTGCCTTGGGTGGCATCAGTTGGGGTTGACAGGGGAACAGTGTTGACAGTATCCATAACTAAAGAACTTTTCCCTGTTTCCTCCATTTGAGGTGCTGTGACAGATGCCACAGATTGGTCTTCAGCAATAGAGGTGGGGAAGGAGGACAATTTGTCATATTCTGTTATGGATGTTGCAGAGGATACATGCTCCTCTTCTGCCAAAGGAGCAGCAATAATGTTGGTGAAGACAGATACCTGCTCCTGTACACCTGGTATAAACCCTTTGTCAGACATGGCTGCGGCTTGCATCTCCCTCATGCCATGAATGTCTACAAATGAACCTGTCTGATCTGGAACGGAGATATCATACGTGCCAACATCATATTGAAGGTGTGGTATTCTGTCCTCTGCCTCCTCATGAATTTCCTCATCAGAGATGGTTTGTTCTGTCTCAGAGTATCCAGGAATGGTTTCATCTTGGATGTAGGAGATTGGTTCCGCTGCAGCAGCTCCTTGAGCTACAGAGGTTATGGGAGCTGTGACCCCTCCTACATGTGATAGGTATCCTTCCTCATCTTCTTCATCTTTGGCTGAAGTAGCAAGTTCAGTGGCTTTGCTGTCCATGACCTGGGCCATTTGCCCTTCAGCAAAATCTTCAGGTTTGACTTTGATCTCTTCATCTGCTATCACATCTAAATCTTCGACCTCCTCCAGTTCAGCTTTCTCCAATGCCTCTTCTTCTTCCTCTTCCCTGGACGGCATCATTTTTAAACCCTTTGTCTCAACCTTAGCGGTGAGAATTTCTGATTTCTCCATTTCTTCCACCTCATGTTTCCTGTCAAGCCCATTGTCTTTTGCCTCCTTCCATTTTGATTCATCTTCCTCTTCTCCAATTCCCATATCCTCCTCTTCCTCTGCTGTTTTCTTTTCAACAGTTTTGGCCTCTTCCTCCTCCTCTTCCTCCTCCTCATCCTCAATAGCTGCTCCCTCATCCTCAAACTTTTCAGCCTCTTCTACTACTAATTGTTCCTCTTGCTGTTGTGTTGACTTCTTGTCTTCATCTTCAGCCTCAGCTTCAGCTTTCAAATCTGAGGCCAGTACTTCCTTTTCTGGAGACTGTGTATCTGGAATGATTTCTGATATAATTTCTTGAGCTTTCTCCTCCTCTTGGATAAGGCCTTGTTCTGATGGCTCTGATGCAACCTCAGTAATGTCAGGTAGCTCTGAGGATACAGCAACAACGTCAGCTTGTTTCAACTCTTCAAAATCCTTGGTGAGGTCTTCTGGTGTGGAAGGAGCAGACAGACCCTCAAGAGCTCCATTCTGTAGTGGTTCAGGCTGAGTAGTTTCAGCTGTAGTTGGCTCCTCTGGCTTGGGTTCAGCAGGTTCTGCTTTGATCACTTTGACTTTACCAGTCTTGGCTTTACTTGAAACTTTAGCTTTATGTAATGTCTTTCTGACTTCTGGTGTCAGGGGTTTTAGGTCAGGCTTCGTAATCTTTCTTAGCTCAGGTTTGGATGTGTCCTTCTTTTTGTCCTCCTTGGACTTGCCATCTTTCTTCTCATCTTTTTTGGTTGAGTCTTCTTTTTTCACTTTCTTGATCTCTTTCTTTTCCTTGTCTTTTTTCTCATCCATTTTTGATGCTCTTTCTTTGGAGTGCTTTTTTAAGGATTTTTCTTTCAAGAGTTTTTTCTTTTCTGGCACATCAGTCTTAGATTTTGGAGGTTTGGTAGTCTTTTTCTCCTCCTTTTTCTCTAACTTGTTTTCCTTTACAGAATCACTCTTCACCTCTGTAGCAGCTGACACATCATCTTGGCCATCAATTTCTTTCTTTGATGCCTTTGCTGTAGTCTTGGGGGAGGATTTGAGACTTTCTTTGCTATCTGTTCTTTGCTTTAACTTTGTCTGTTTTATGGCAGAGGGAGGAGCTCCTGAAGCAATGTCCTTTTGTGTGGCTACAGGGTAGCGCAAGAAGTCAAGGTGCTTTAATTTTTCTAGTCCCTCTAGGATCTTGTTTTGTGGTGCATTCCCGGGGAACAGTACCCTGACAATCTTTTCTGCAGGGTTGGCGGGGAGCCAAACAACTAAGGCTGTAACTGATGTCAGGTAGGGAACAGATATTTCTCCCTCTTTCCCATTAGGGAGTATAATACCAGTTTTAGCCTTACTATTGCCGGCCCACTTTTGCATTAAAAACTGCATCTCTTTACTGTCCTTTACAGGGTTCAGAACATACATGTCTAACCTGCCCACTCCCATCTTGTGGAACAGAGTGATGGGCTCAATAGTGTTGCTGACCACTCGAAATAGTGGTTCCGGCTTGATTCCCAGTTTGTTAAGGTACTGCAATGTGAGTGAGGCCTCTTCAATGCTGCGTTTGACTTTGAGATTTGATTCTGGCATGCGGAGCTTCTCTGGTACATTGAAGAACACCACACCTAGCTCTGGAGAGATCAGGTTCTTCATCCAGTCACTATAATTGGTGGAGCCTTGGGACTGCTCCTCATCCTGTTCTGCTATCTTCCTCTGAAGGAGCCCATTGATGCCGGGGAGATTGTCAGCGCCGATGTGTGTAAGCAGAATGGAGTCGATGCGGTCCAAGTGACGCACCAGCTTCCAGAAGCAGGATTTTCTGTCAGAGCCTCCATCCACCAAGATGTTGAAACCATTCACAGCAAAGAGAGCAGAGTCTCCCCTCCCACCGGGGAAGATGTAGCAACATGGTTTAGACAGTTTCAAGAAGCCTCCGGAGGTAGGTGGCTCCAGAAGGTCGAACGGTGAAGGGACATCAACCGTCTCTGAGATGTACTCAGTGAATTCGGTGACGCCCTCCATCTTGGGAAGCACGGGATCAGGATTTAGTTTGTATTCCAGGAACTCCCGTAGGTGCTGCTGCTGTCCCAGGGAGCTCCAGCCCACCTCCCCGCGGCAGGACACAATAAGTGTTGCCTGCTGCTTGGGGGCTGCTGTTCCCAGTAATTCACTGACCTGAAGGGGGGACACAGCCAGATATATCATGATCAGTGATGATGTATAGAAACAGTCTATCTGTGTTGTCAAAAAATTTTATTAAAATAACATTTTAAGATTTATAGTATCAACTGGAGACACTGTAGATAATAATAATAAGGTAACTGGTTGGATTCCAAATACATAAAATACTGTACATTATTTTCAGAATCATCAAATTCAAGTGAAAAGGAGGATATTGGGGAATAATACTATATTAATCTAATCTACATTTTTGTCAGCAGGGCAACCTCCTTTTCTGCATACCAGAAAATTATGTTACACATTTTGAGCCTTTTTCATCTACAGCATCACTAGATGAGATCCTAAAATGTATCCAAAGTGTGTTCCTCTCCTGCTATAATCAACACCAAACCCTTCAAATAAATGAGTGAATGTATGCTACAACAACAAAATATTGTGGAGCATAATACGATGGTAGAATTGATTTACCCCAGGATCAGCAATGACACGTGAAAAAGTCTGGTAAGTGAAAACCCCAGTTTGAAGAAGAAGGTCACCGTGATCTGAGCTCTGGCCACTCAGGACCAGAAGCTTGTGTCCTGCTGAGTCTGTGAGTAGAGACTGGATCTGGGACAGATACAGAGAGAGAGAGAGAGAGAGAGAGAGAGAGAGAGAGAGAGAGAGAGAGAGAGAGAGAGAGAGAGAGGAGAGGGAGAGAGAAATAGAGGGGAGTTAGAGGAGAGACACGATTGCCATGATGGAGAGAAATACCTGCATCAATGACAAAGGAAGATGAAGCAGCTAGTTTCATAAAGATATGTCAAATTCAAATTGAAAATAGTCCAGTTCCACCAGTCTTTATGCAATACTCTGCCCAAAAGAGGATGCAATTCAATAAGGAATTGACAGGTCAGTCAGCAGGAACATGGTGGAGGCTAAACCCACATACACCCAGTTCACCCATCTTTTTATTTACCAATACATCACTGTCAGGAAGCTAGCATACACACAAGCAGCATGCTTCTTCAAAAAATGAATCTGTTTTTAAACCTCACCTCTGATGCAACTGTATCCTCTGAGGGATTAACAAGGACCACAGTCTCTAGGACATCACTCCTGTGGTGGAGAGTCCTTTGTCCTATAGGAGAAGATTCAAAGGACAACATGAGAGGAGAAGCCACACATATTACGTAAACATCTTTCATGTGGCTCCTTTAAAGTAAAAGGTCCAAATCCATCTAGACAGGAAGGCTGGCAGAAGTCAACAAGTTGAAGAGCGACCATGACTGTTGCCAGACACTCAGCAGTCTGCCCTGAAGACATCCTGCTGGACAGTATCCAGGGTTGATCTGGAAACCTCTTTGAGTCAGGGAGATTTACCATACTGCATTCTGCATCGTATGTGGGGCAATCACTATATAGAGAAAGGCAACCCACTTGTGCATCAATGCTAGAACAAAAGTTGGAATAGAAAATAGGTCACTGATGTCTGTTGGCTGCAGCTTGAAATTAAAGCTTGAAACTAAACATGAACTTGGAATGTTGTTTATCAAAACAGTCAAATGTTAAGACTAATGATTGCCATTGGAAATTAGGCAATCTGATGTAAAGTCCATTATTCAATTTCCATTATTCAACAACAAACAGGCAGTGTATGATTACAAAATACAACACAATGTTAAGAGTTAGAACAGCTTTGTGAGTAACAACACAATTCTATGCAAAAACACAGATAAATGAGAAATATCACAAAATGCACAAGATTTTTAGGTTAACATAATGCATATTCAATAGAATTATGTTTCAGCAGTTCCATCCGTTCACAGGTGATGTTAAGCTTTTAATTCCTCTTTGTTTCAATACTGATGCAGCCTCTAATAATAGAGAGGTCTAATAATAGGGGGTGCTCAGTGACTCCATCATCCACTGGGATCTTCAATGCATCCCCTGAGTTTGCAGTGCTGTTTTTTTTCTTGTTTTTTTTTTTTTTTAGGATCTGTGCTGTCAACATGTTTTCTATGATAGACCTCTATGATGTAAACAGACTCAACTGCTCTGTATTAATACAGGATAATGATGCATAAAGCACAGAGTGGTTGAAATAAAATTCACATTGAAAGTGATGTAATTTCATTTGAACCTTTACAGCAAAACAAAAAAAGTTCTTTTTGGTATGACTCATCCTTTATGCAAATAAGTTGATCAGTGCAGTACTTGTAGCCCAGACCATCTTCGTGTGGCTACTTTCAGTCATTCGACTCAAAAAAGAGAAAAGGAGCATTGTATAATTAGCTGTTGTATCGCAGAGCAGCTGTATTACAGCCAGTGATCACAGTCATATACTATGCTTTTATCTGCAAACACTGATATTTATATGCTTACACTTAGATGGGCTAGCTGGCACTAACAGTGCACTGCTGATGAAAGAGCATGAGCTGAACTGATTCATTATATGTTTCATTATGTAGTTCATTTTCCTCTGATTCAGCATGACAACCACAAGATTTAAAGTAACCATCTGTGAAATTTCCATATAAATGAATGCCCATTTTGCTGCTCTCTATCACCAACTGATATAACATAATAGTGATTCAATTCATAGCCACGCCATAGAAGCTTTTACATTTGCTGATCTGGTAGGTTTTTCTCAAGAAAACCTCTCTGCCGCACAGGAAGTGATGCTTTTTAGTTTTTCCAGCAGCAGCAACATTAAGAGCAGTTTGGAATAAATAGAGGAAGCATAGCACCAAAGATAAAGTCAATAAAACAAAAAAATAACACAGATTTTGCAGATTATCGTGTTACAAAACAAATTACATGAATGCAAGTGCATTAAATTAAGAAATGAGAAAACCAAAGGGAATAAAACCAGCGCTTACTATTAAAGTAAATGCAGATCCAGATTGCAGTATATAAACTGCCTGAAACACTTTCAGAAACATTCAGAAACCATCACTTAGGCAGACTAACTCAATTAATGTTGCCATGGCAACGGGCTGACACTCATATTACACTGACCTGCCCAATGTTTTTTTCTGGGAGACGCATTGCAGCTTTACCGTCACCACTGTCATACAGAAAAAAGGAAAATTCAGTCAACTGACCGCTGCATGAAGCAAGTGAGGTGCAGAGATTAAAAGATAAGACAACGCTGTTCACAAGAGCATGCTGGGACAGCAGTTGGCATAGTTCAAACACTTCAGCAAATCTGCCCACAGATATGTCCGCTTTCGCAGCACCATGACTAAGCTGTGAGGGATGATTTGCAAGTTTGTGTTGATACTTCCGATGCCAGGAGAGGTCTTCACAACACTGGGGCAGCATCATCGATTGAGACACCGGAGAATACACAAACCGTCATGTCATTCAGCTATGGTATGAATTTGTTATTTCACTATCAGAGGTAAGAGAGAGGAAGTAGTGAGGCCCAGAGGGACAGCATGTCCCTTTGCCCTCCTGATGTGCTTTCTCAGGTGAAAGAGAGGACAAGAGACTGCATTAGCTGCTGCTCTTCGCTGCCTGCAGGGTGACTGCTCGCTGACACTGCAGACTGGTACAATGTGATACTACAACAACAAAGACTCTAAGTCAGCCTGGAATGCCGCACTGTTCCCCTGGTGGTCAGAAACAACAACAATGATGCCAACTGTCTGAACAGATTGTCAGTCGCACAAGACGCTGGAGTTCTCTAAGATCAGGTTCACAGCTAATGAGCAGGAATGTGTGACACTGATGCAAATAAAGTTAAAGGTTCAGTTTCATGATTTTGTTTTCATACATACTGTAAATGGGCTCAGGGTAAGAGTAATGTAGTATGTAGTTTAGTAGAAAGGATATTTTACTAAATGCAGGAAATTACATTTCCTCACAGGCAGGATAGAATGTCAGCAGCGCAAATACTACGCAACAGCTTGGCAGTGGTTTAAGTGTATGCCATTAAGAATAAAATAAAAAATCTGATATTTTCATGTGACAAAAGACCTGAAACAAACACTGTCAGAGGACTACTTGATTACAGTAAGCAAATTATTTAAACAGCATTTGTATAAGAATGAATCTGTCCCCAGCTTTTTGATCCATATAAGGGCATGATCATTGTAAACATGATCACTGTAAGCTGTTTCCACTGTATAACATTTAAATGGATCCAAAAAAAGGAGATAGATTCAGGTGGAATTAATCAGAGCTGATGATTAGTTTTTATTATTAATTTATAATTGTAGTCTTTTTTTAACACAAGGATAAGAATTTGCACCATTGATTTCCCATCAAGGTAACAGGATCATTTTCTGTAAAAGATTCTCAAATGTCCTGTGCATAAGTGCTTTATTCAAATAGCCAACCTTGAGCCAACATCAACTGAATGATTTCTGGTTCTAAGTAATGAGAGAAACGTGTCCTGTAAAAACCTGACAAATGTATTCAACTTAAAGGAAGTTTTTTCCATTGTCCAAGACTGATTGATTATTCATTGACCTACAGTAAGTCAGGGCTGAAACTGACTTATTTCTACACTGTTACACACACCTTTATTAAATAAATCTCCATTCCTTGGAGTCCAGCCTTTCACTGAATTTTTTTTTTTTTCTATCTGTTCAGTATCTTCAAGGTTAGAATGTGAACAAGTGTGTATGTATGAGAAACTAAATTGTGGATCACAGTATGCTTTTGGGAATCCCACAAAATAGTGTTCAGAAGAAAGGCCTGAATTAAATCCTCCAAAAGACATTCAAGTTCATCCAGTATTACTTTTATGTCTGATCCACAATGTACAAGAGATTGGTGGTAACTTGGAACTGTAGACATTTCAAGAAATTTTCAAGCAGTTTTTTTTTTTTTTTTCTTTTTTTAATATTAAGCATTTACATGTAAGCTTTAGCAGAACAGTATGTAGGTTACCCTGTTAGATAACACTGTGAGTGTTGGGTAAAGAAGTTGCACCAAGGCTAAGATGGTATTTATATTTTAAAAAAAAAAAAAAAAAAGTCTGCCATTGTACCACAGAGAGAAGAGATATCAATGATTGTAAAATCTTTTAACCTTGTGCTGTGTGAAATGTAATAAATAGACTGTTATTTCAAATTATCATCGAGTAATGCAAGTCAGCCTTCAAGAGCATACAGCATCCACTGAGATATCAGCAGTGAGAAGTGAAGGCCTCCTTCGGCAGGCCAGCATCTGTTCCTCAGCTTAAATGTGTTTGTTTAAATAGTCCTTTTGAAGAGCGAAATGTTCAGCCAAGATGCCCTCATCTATTCATCCCTCTGGCTTTCCTCACTGGCATCCCAGACACAGGGAGAGAGCATCATCCCGTCATGAAAAGTGACAACCAACCAAAAGGCGTTTTGAGGAGCTGCAGCTTATAAAGAACCTAACAAGACTCCAGAAAATGTTCGCAGTGGCTGAATTCCTGCTTACACAATCTGAGAGCAGCTCTCATTTCTGCAAAGGGTTTATTTCTCTTGCTGGTTCCCTGCTTTCTATGTCAGCTAAATAAATCTTAAGTAGACTTAGTGTCTTATCATATCAGTTGCCTTCCTAGCTTGATACTGTGCCTGCAATTCTAGAGATCAAAGCAACGCAAGGTGTTATTAGCATATCATTGTGAGCGCTTGTGGAGTGGTGATGCATTTCTGTACCTCATTGTATCCAAAACAAAAGACATGGTGACTGACTTTAAGAAGAAAAACGCCTACCTCCCCCTGCAACTAGATACTGAATTTTGATTTAAAAACTGTTTGGCAACAACCACTGAGCATGAAGTAAATCTCTAATACTGACACTGATGCAGTAGACTGTCTAGGTCATTCAATCCACAAGACTTTCCATTAAATGCATGAATGAAAAATCTTTTTGAATGCCCCACGAGACCTTCCATAGAAAGATAAAATAGACTGATGTGTCACACACATCAGTCTCTTTCATCTTTGTATTAACTGTGCTTATGTACCATGTAACATACCATGCTAAAAGATTGTAAAGTTGTAAACTTTAACTTGATCTCAAAGATTTGCCTTTGTGCTGGGAAGACCTTATGTCTGATAAAATCATGTGGTTCTTTACAAAGTGACAGACACTTTCAATAATGCATAATTCACAAGGAGCACCAGGGTAAACCAAGAGCAAACATCTTCACTGATCCATTTTCTTAACAGAAACAACTTCAGTGGCGATGTAGACATTGGATTACCTCTGCCCTGCTTCAGTCGGTTGACTTAAGAATCTCGGGAGATGAACTCCTCACTCCTTCTCAATCCTTGCATGACTCTGTTCATAACTCTGAGGCCCAAAGGAAGGAAGGTCATTTTTTCAGACAGAACTCGGTGTTACTCCTCATTCCAGCTCTTCCTCAGCTGACCTGCTTGATATAAATATCCATGTCTGAACTCCCAAAACGAGAACGCTCTGTTAAAAGGCGACTAAAACAGAGCACTGATCGACCGAGGCCCAGCCACTGCACTGCTCCAGATAGCATGCTCCACATTCACAGCAGCACGGGGGAGTGAGAGGAGGGTTCAAGGAATTTAAAGACAACAGGTAAAAAATTTCAAGTATTAGCTAGGACTTGGGAGATGGACTCAAACATTGCACTGAATAAAACTTAATCAGGGTTGGGGTCAATTCATTTTCAAATCTGTCAACTGAGGAAAGGGGGGGGGGGGGGTCAAATTTCAAAGTATGGCAATTATTTCCCATAAAATGGCTCTTACATTCACTGTATAGAATACACTATTCTGAATGAAGGCTCCAAATTGTGTAAACTAAAAATGAATTGATCTCTAATGTTCAGTAAGATATCAGTGTTTTGGAGCTTAGGCTCAGTGAGTTGTCAGTTTGTCATACAGCACAACAGTGCTGAAAGGGATTTTAGTACCATGGACAGCTCCTCACTCAAATATACATGTCATAAATCTAGTGCCAGAAAGACAGGGAAAGCCGACAACTTGTTCTAAATTTAACCTCATCAAGCTTGGCGGTAGATGATAGTCTGCCATGATGCCACCCACCAAACCTCAACTGCAAAACTGCTCAGTGCCCTCTTGATGAACCTCAAGTCTTGATCTCATTTGAAAGTTCACAATCAAATCAGATGAATTTAAATAATGAGCAAGTTAACAAAGTTGAACCAATGCCCCGGGCTTCATCTTTGCAAAACACATCAGAACAACAAAGGTTGAAAGAGGCAGACGTGAATTGTCATAACGTTCCTAATCTCATTTGCTTAATGTGAGCTCATTCCCATCCTGGGACTGACTTCTATTGTCTGGGTTTATTGATAAAGTGGTGTGAAGTGGGCTGGAAAATTAAAGGAGCAAGAGGAGAGCAGGCAACAGTCTCCATGCCAATTTCACCACCACATCTTCTCCCATCACTGAAGTTATGAATCAGAGCTAGAAGTCTAACTTTTTGTTTATGGCTAAAAGCAGCACATGATTGCTGAGTCATTTTTGCAGTCTGCAGTGCAGACCACAAACACCTCTGCAACTGTAAAATATGCTGAAATACTCTTATGTTTTTACTGGGATTATCAATTATGACGTAGAATTATACTAAAACAAGATAACGAAGTCCAGCTAACAAAGGAAGACTTTCTAACTTTCCCTTCTCATCGCAGTTTTCCTAGAAGGTCTCGGGATTCAAAGCACTAGTATCCTAGTGAGAAACTTGAGTGTGTGTTGACCCAAAATCACTTTCCCTGGGTCAAAACAGCTACAGGAAACAGATGTCTTAATTCCTGATGCTAATCCTAGTCCTGTGATTTGGCAGCACTGAATGATTGGGCTGCTAAGCCAGTTAAAGCCTCTATTCCAACAACAGCAAGGCAATGGTCTCAGACCTCATCCTAGAAGAAGAAAAAAACATATCTATCCACATCATGCCAGATTTTCATGTTTCTAAACTATATTTGCACTTATCAAAGAGAATTAAAAAGCATTGTACAAAACATGTTGGATTACTAAAATGGGATCTTGAGTTATCCAAAAGTAAATGTGCATATTGTGGGGAAACTCTAAAAATGGCGTAATTATATTTACAAAAGCAAACGACATACACATTATATACATAAATAATCACATTTGCTTAATCTCATTTCACATTCTAAGTGATTCCTAACTTTGATGCACAGCACCTTGAGTACATTTCAACAGGTATTCAACTACAATGTAATTCTGCCTAATAGCACTCTAATAAAGTCAACAATATATTGTTGCTTTAATGGCTGACTGGGTGCCCAAGTCTTTGCTAGCAAATTCTCCACAATCCTTTAAAATAAAGTTAATTCTATCTGGTTTAATTTTTTTTTTTTTTTTTTTTTTTTTAAATGCATTAGAAAAAATGCATCCAAGGCAACACATAAAACTTATAAATCCTTAAAAGAAACTTTTTGTATTAGTCTTCACCTAAACCTAGGGATTCACTAAATTTTGTCAGCAATGTTTCCTAAAAGTTTGATCACAAATAAAGAAGTTGTAAAATACAGTCTCTTTGCATCCCGCTTTATCTATTTTAAAGGCAACATGATGGTTATAATGAAATATAATTTTAAGCCACAAAAGTTCAAAACTTTGTTCTTGCTACTTCAAATAATTTCTAAAAGAGCTGCAACTCATTATCAGCATATAAGGCATTATCATGTATTTCCATATGAATAAGGAGATGAGAGAAAAGCATATTTGCTAAACTGATATAAAAGTACTTTACTAACTTATCAAGTTTTCAGAACTTTTCATCTGGTTCACCACCAGATTCAAGTATTAGTGCTGCCATGGCCATACTTTACACATTAAAGGGAAGAAATCAATGGAAGGAAGAAGAAGAGAGGGCAGAGGGCAAGGAACTTAAGATGAAAAATTCAGATTGTTTGGTATTTTAGTATGTAAGTATCTCTGTATTTAAGGCCAGACTAAAGACCTTTTTCTTCAGCGCAACTTACAGTCAATCTTAACTCCCGCCATGCCAGCCGGTCCAATCTCTTCTTTTCCTTCCCCTCCTTGAGGGGCCTCTGAGCTCCTTTTGCATGTCTGTCATTCAGTCTGTGTTGCTGCAGACTGCCATGGTGATGCACTGCACTGAGGGTCCTGATAGCTGCTACTTTACAGTAAACCAATATCTAATATCTCTAAATTTGATGATTTTCATGACAGTAAATTACAAGGATTCATTATTTCTTCCAGAGCTGTAGTTTTGGTAGGACGTAAAACACTGGGAAACACAGACCAAAGGATACTACAACTCTTTACTGAAACCCAGTCTAATAAAATTGTTTTAGATTGGGTTAGCACTTCTTCAGTTCAGGGTGATCCAAACCAAGAATTCAGTGAAGTCTTAAAAGTGTGACTGTTTTTAAATTGCACTTCTTCATGCCATTTTGTTGAGAGATCTTTAGAGATAAATTTGAATAATAAAAAAAGAGATAAGGAATAAAAAGAACATAAGTAGAAGTGACACTGAAAGAAACTGACACATAGGCAGACAGGCAGAGAGGCGGCCTGACCGCTCTGAGAGAGTAAGGAGAGGCATGACAATGCAGTTAGAGCTACCGTCTGAAAAGGGCAACAGTAGGATATTGGCAAAGTGTCATCGTCTCTTAGAGGCCAGACCACTGTGTGCCAACTATGATATCACCGCTGGTGGCCCCCCCTCGTACTGCTCCCACCCTCCAAAGGCCTAAAGAGGCGCTGAAAGCAGTCTAAGTTCAAATAGCACACAGACACACAGAAACACACACACACACAACACGCTGCCAAAACATCACACTGAAATGTGTCAGACCATCTTTTCAGGCCACCACAAACATCTCCCCACGCTGTCTTACAATATAAATACCGGCAGTAATGGGCCTCTTACTTTCATACTTCCGTATCTAGCACAAGATGTTGTTGAGCTAGATGATTACGCAAGAAAAACTAGGATCACAGCTAAAAAAAAAAAAAAGTATCCCAATAAAAAAATCACATTCACACATTTCTGCAGTTCACAAGCCCAGAGGACGTAAACGTTGAGTAACGTAATTGGATTCAAACTGCACCCATAATTTTGCGCATAGAGCTGATATACACAGCATATTGGATGTTTTACATACACTGTAGATCTGCTCAGCCGCTTGTTTATCATTATGAGACATCGACATGCAGTACATATATGCAGAAACATGCATCCACGCATAATACAGCCCACTTACACAGGCACAGACATATACCAATACAGCCACACACACATACACACACACCAAGACCATTTTAAGCAGGACATCTCTCATCTTCATTGCTCAGGTCTTGAGGTGTCAGGAGAGTGGTGTAATGATTATACACTGGCTGTCAGCAATATGTCGTTGAGCAGGGGCATCCCATTCATCATGGTGATGGACACGAGACAGGGTCTCTGGGTCAAACACATACAGGCAAGAGAGACAACAGCTATGAAAAATAACCCTGCCATCGTGACCTTCCTTCACACAATGACAAGAGATCGACTCCTTCAAGGTGGGAAAAGCCAGCGCGCTGCAAGAGACAGAGGCAAAGAAGAAGCTTTCCCACTCTTAAAAAAAAAAAACAAAAACAAAAACAAAAACAAAAACAAAAAAACCCTCATTTTAGCAGTGTCCATCCCATTTCAGTAGATATTGGAACAATCAGAAAGAGAAAATGGGAATGGGAAGTGGAAAACAAATGCCATTCAGAAGTCACTGGGTGTTAAATTGGCTGTAGAATAGGTTGTTATGTGGGCCTTTTTCTGTAGCAACTTCTGGGTGAGATGTGGTGGACCTCTGGGATTTACTCTCAGCTTAAGGTGGATTTGAAAACTGCCAGCATGCAGGTTGGGGTTACTGACTGGTTGCTTGGTAATAACAGCTTAGTGGGAACAACAGCTCCATAGACACACTGCTTTGGATAACGATGATGACTTAGATGCTGATCCCGAAACTAAAACACATGCAGGGGCTTATTTCAGAGCTATAGATTTCCCACTTGGCATGGCAGGTGTTTTTGAATGCACTGTTCTACTGGCAAATTTAAACGCCTACATGAGTGATTTCAAGAGTTGCATGGAAAAATGAGATGCCAACGAAGTGAAAATGTAATTCTGATTCTAACACAACCCTAATCAAAATCTAGGAACTAATGAAGACTACTGGTTTAGGTTATTCTAAGATCTTGGTGTACAAAATGATTTTTAGACCCTTAGAGGTTTTTAATCACGGCAAAACATTTCTGCCAGGATCAGTATCATCAAAGTTTATTATGTCATAACAAACGCACAATTGTATTGGAGCCTTTGTCCCACAGGCTTTGGAGCTAAAGCCTGTGGGACAAAGCTATGGCACTGATATGATACAATACAGATAATCAATACTTTTGGAAGTTACAAGTTGCAATAAATATAAGAGAATATGACCAACAGCAGGTAAAATCAGACATTAAATAAATCTCATCATGAAATAAAACATTTTGGAAGATTAAAAAAAACATTAGATAGACAAAGGGCCATAGGTACCCTAACAATTTATTGCAAATTGATCAAAGCTATGGAAAAAGGAAAAAATGAGTGCTCATATTTGTTTGACTTTACACATGGGAGTGGGTATCATGATCATAAACTGAATAAACTACTTCTAAAATAGGACATCAGTGTCTTGTCAACCTGGAATTTAGCCAGGTTTCTAAGACAAAAAAGACTTTGCTCAAACCTTCAGAAGAAATTCAATTTGAAGGTGGAGCTGGGGTGTAGGTGGGAAACTGATTATATGCTGGCAATGATGGTTAGAGTCTGTCAGACTGGAAACTAAGCAATCAGCTGTCAAAATGTTGGTGGTCGTAGTCAGCTGAGCTCCTGTGCTGTCACTGATAACATGGCCTGTCAGAACTTACGATGGCTTCATTTTTTTCCCCAAAGATGAAATACACCATTTTGGAATCAGAGCTCTGTACAGTACAGTATTTCTGCTGGTGCAGAAGAATCGGTCTCAACTTTATCATTTAAAGCAACAAACTGAAGAAATGATTTCATATAAGATCAGGGTCACATAAAGGACAGGTTTCCATGGACACTCACTACTCATTATTGTATCCCTTCTAATTTGCATCTCCTGGTTGCTGCGCACTCTCAAAGCTGCGATGTTCAGCAAGGTACGGGTCCTTGGGTTAAGCTATATAATTTATCTTCGCAGACAGCATCTCTTGTCCATGACTGGTCTGATGACTGCTCACTGCCCATGATCCCTTCAAGCTGCACAACACAACAAAGTACACAGGAGCCAATGAAACATTACTTCTGAGACTCCTTGGATCAATTTTAACCACTGGTTCTCAGTCACAGGGGCTGCACTTCAGAACTCTTAAAAGAAAAATCCTGCCCTGAATCCTCCCTCTAACACAAAGACGTTGATTTCTGATGTTCAGTACATTTCAGTAGTTACTTTTTTCATGCACTCACTTTCTCTTAGCCTGCCTTATCTACTTCCAATAGGTTGGTGATTTCTTTCATAATGCCACAGAGCAATAGTGATTTCAACAGCAAGGTAAAACAGCAACATGTCTTGTGGCTACATTGAATGAGAGTTGAATGAGAGTATCTCTGCCTTCTCTGCAATGGATTTGTCATAGTGAGTCCAGAAAGAAGCCTTTGCTCTTTAATTCTGAAGGACTGACAATAAAACCTGTTTATCACTGATGTTTCAGAAAGCTATTAAACTTCATTGTAGCTGAACTACAGTTTTCTCATGCTCATTGTCCATGTTTGGCCAGTTACCCACAGGAATTAAAAAAAAAAAATCACCAAACAACAAATTAGGCCCAGAAATATAAGCTTCATTGGCAATAGCTGTATTTTTAATATGGTTTAGTGTGTATTTCACTTTTGGCATCAAATCTCAAAGTAAAAGCAAAGTAAAAGCAAATACCACAGGTTTCAGCTTCATCCACTTTCACATTCACACTGCAAACAGATATCTCAGACTGCTTGGCTTGCCGAAGTCCAAGGCAAATTGGATGCAGGGTGGCGTCCCTGTCAGCAGATCACAGAGAACAGAGAGAGAGAGGGAAGGAGGGGTGGGGAGGTAGAGGTAGAGAGAACGGGGCAGGGGAGCGCAGGGCGGGGGTCGGCGAGTTCTGGGAACAGCCCTGATGGAGGGATCAATGTTTACTGCTGCTCTGCACCATCAGAGGGGAACGGCGGTAGACACTGAGGCATCACCTCCTCGCCCCAGTCCAATATGGCTACCATCAGCATGAACTGCCTGTCTGCGCTGTGACTGCTGTCTCTGGCCCTGTTTGTCATGCTGCCTGCCTCTCTGTCTCTCTACCTGTCTCTCCATCTCATTCTGCAGTTCTGCCTTTGTTCAATATGTTTGTCAGGCAGTCTGTCTTTCTCTGCCTCTCGCTTTTATTTGGTCTTTTATTCTGTTCCTGACGCTCTCTCTCCCCCCGCCCCTCTCTCTCTCTCTCTCTCTCTCTCTTTCTTTCTCTCTCTCACTCCCTCTTTCTCTCTCCCTCTCTCTCTCTCTCTCCCTATTTTTTTTTTTTGCCTTGCTTGATGTAAGATCTCCTTGTTTTGTCATTCTGAATCTTTGTGTAGCTTTTGTAGCTCTCACTCTCTTCCCTCTTTCTCTCATTTTCAAAAAGGCTGCATACTGATGCCCCTTGCTCTCTTTCTGTTGATATTTCAATATCCCTCTCTATTTCTGCTCTATAACCCCCAGGCTATAGAAAAAAAGCAAGAGCAAGAGATTTAACAGTGTGACACCTACAGCTAGATTTACATCAAAAGGACAACATCTAATTTTTAACTCTGTATATGATTGGGTCTGATCCTCTGATTGCTGGATGAGTATGGCAGAATGGTGGGATCTATCTAGGCTGCACTGGATTAAAAAAAAAAAAAAAAAAAAAAAATATATATCTTCTCGGTGCTGTTTTAAAGCAGCGTCAGGGAAAGCATCTGCAGAGAAAGACAGAGAGCTCATCAGGCAGAATGAAGCAGAGATATCCACAGCTCAACAGCTTCCACACCTGGCGACTCCGTTTCCTTCCCGAAAAACAGGGTTTGTTATCTCAGCATGGGGTTTTAGCAGGGATAGAATTTGCTGCACAGTTCTGAAACGGTCTTTTTCACATTAATATAATTCAGACAGATTCATACACACATACACATGCACACACAAACACACTGTCTGTTCTCAGTCTGTCTGTACACTGTGTCTCTTTCTCCCGCTCTACCTCACACACACACACACACACACACACACACACACACACACACACACACGCTCCAGCAGCAGGGAGAGCTGGCTCGAGCAGCACAGCAAACAGGGAGGTGCGAAGCGAAACACTGCAAAGACTGCTCACTGCTGCATTCTCCGAGCCAGAACCTCCCCTCCTTCCCCTCCATTGTTGTCGACGAGTCCTGAGACTCTCAGCTTAGTACCGATTCTGTTTCCATACTGCTCCTTTGTCTTGTTAACTCTGTTCACAGATTTAAGACACAAGACACAGACCTCTTCCTTTTTTGCACATTGGTGATGGTTATTTCTGCCTAGTTCTTCTTTACATAACTACCCCTTCCTTATATACATAGGTAATCCAGCTGACACAGGAATAACTGTGGTGGCAAATAATGCGCCAGTGGCATGCTGCTGTGACCCGGATCTTAGTGATTCTAATAGATCTAATTAGTGACTCTTATTCCCAGTATTGAGACTCAAGTTGCTGATAGTCAATACTTCCTCAGAGTGTTCAATATTTTTAAAAGTAACCTTTGCCATGCCGCCAAATTACTACCAATCACTCATAAGTTAGGTCTCAACAGGGTGGGATGCCTCTGAAACAGCAGGTACACCACAAGACACTAAATCTCTCCACTGACACCCGTAATAATAACCCAACCGTGAGCCACTGGTCTCAAGGATGCCTTAGGCTTTTAAATGAAGGACAAATAAAAAGAAAAAATAATAACAATTAAATGAATTAAAAAGTGTATGTAGCTGTGGTCAAAGAGGAACCTCAGTTGTATTGCTTTTTGGCGACACTGTCTGGACAATATTTGATATTTAATAAAGGGTCCATATCAGCCCGATTTATCCTTAAACTTATTTATCACTCCAAGCCAATTCTGTCTGTTAGTTGCTTGTTATGTTGGAGATCAAAGGATCTACTGCTGTAAGTCACTTTGGATGGTTGTAGGCAAAACGCCAAAAAATGCAATATATATGCAAATACACCATAACCAGGGTCTGAAATCATCCAAACCACCAAGAGCAAAAAGCAAGTATAATTCATCTCTGGTGGATAAATCTTAAAGAACCATAAGCCACACTGGCTAGTAAGCTTTTAAGACAATAACATTTGAAAGCCTTGGTTATATTCAGTCTTTGGTTTTTGGCTGTTCTCAGGCTTGAGTTTGTGCCCGCTGACCACGGGACACTCTCTGGATGTGAGCCAATCAAATCAAAGCCCAACAACGGCTCTGAGTCTAAGAGCATCCTGACTGGCTCGTGTTACGTTGCACAACACAACGCAGGAGCACCTGCACTTCTGTATCTTCACTGCCTGAATGATGACGTTAACAGAAACTTAAACTTAACATTAAAAAAAAAATAAATAAATAAATTTGTCATTATGTGTGCACATTTCAATTTTAAACTCTGTATCTCCTAAATCTAAATCAGTCTCCCTTTGCTCTCTTACTAACAGATCTTGAGATGTTGTGGAGTTTGTAATAAGGGTGAGGTCTAAATAGTTGTTTAACACAGTACCTAACAAAACTGCATTGAAATTATATATTTGTGACAAATGTGCAATTATTTTAACTGGTAAGAATGATCCGGGCTTGTCAAATCTTATCCAAATAGTATTGAAGGCGGTCTAGTTTGGCGCGATATTTTCTCACAGGACATCCTACAGTGCAACAAGTGTTCCTGAGCTATGTTTAGGCATTTATGACGCCCTGATTCAGAGTGAACAGGCAGGAAAGACAGCTGATGATGATTGCCGGGATCATATCTGTGATTTTCCAGTTATAGATTGACTCTCTAACCACTTGGATACCCTGCTGGGTCTGTGAAAAGCAAATCTCAGCATTTGTAAGCTTTGCAGTGTAAGACAGGTATGAAAAAGTGAACAACCTCCAACCAAGATCCCTTGGCAATCATGCCATCATATCACATCAGTAATCACACTACTGCTACCCATAGTCAAACTTCCATTGTTTGTTAAATAGACAGTTCAAAATGCAGCCATGAGGGTAGTGACTAAGACAGCAGGTTGTTCTCATATCTCTTGAGATATGATTTTGAAATCAACTTGCTGAGTTGATTTCAAAATACATACGAGGCTTTGCATGGTCTTTCCCCTTATGTTAAGTGAACTACCTATCTCACTAGCACCAGCAAGACCTCATATGTCTTCTAATCAAGGGCTTCTTCCCATCCAAAAAGAAGAACATGAAATCCAGAGGTGACTGTGCATTTTCTGCATACTGGAACAAGCTCCCCAGTTCCATAACAAGTGATCCTGGCTGAATATTTTAAACAAGCTAAGACCTTTCTCTGAATAATGTGGACTACTGCACTATGCACTCTTTCATTACTATTTTTTTACTGTACAGCAGATTATTTATGTAATTCAGTAATTACAGTTTCAAAAGGTGCACTATAAATAAAGATTTACTTACTTAACACTGTTTGGTGAGACTGTCATCAGTGCAATGGTGGTAATAGTAGTAAAACTGTGGACTAAAGCCAAATTAGCCGGTTAGAGGACTTTTGTTACATGCTAAAATAAGTAACTATATTACCCAAGAAACAACAGGTCCGTTAACTTACTCCCTGAATGAGAAGTATAGCTCAAGGTCCAGTTGGTATTCAAGAGAAACTAGCTCAAGCCGATTTAAGAGGTGCTCTCCGACTGCATTTACATAATTAAGTCGGTCACTAATTGGAAAACTATCTAATGCCTCCAAATGAGCATTTACCCAGTGACATAACAGAGGGCTAATTCTTTAATAAGACAGCCTAATGAAGTATGTCAACAATCACAGTGGTCTGAATCTCAGGTTCTGCCAAGTGGTCTTGGGAGAACGCTGGGGGCTTTGAGGTGGCGTGTAATGGTCAGTGGTTAAGCCATTTAACCACAATAAATTGGATTAGATGTGTGCATGCTGTATGACTCCAGGAGCACAAGATAGTATATGTGTCCGTCAGTGTGTTTGCGTGCTTCTATGACTTAATCAATACACGCACTCTAAATGAGGTTTCTGCCCTATCATTTGATCCTTGTCCCCAGACACTCGCCTCCTCTCTGCTGTATTAAGAGGGCCAGCGGCTAATCTGTGGGTGAGAGTGGTACATTGTCTCCAACCCAATCCCAAATTCCTGCAGCTTAACAAATAAGCACCTTCCCAAGTATAAGAGCTCGCAATTTAAATCCAAGCATTTGAGCCTTGTTGACAAATTAAATATGTGCAACAATTGCGTTAATCACCGATGTCCTTGAATTAGGGTTGCGATTGTAACAGGATGAGCTCAACCACCAGACTTGACCCGCCTGCCAGTTTCTCTCCAATGACTTGCAGTGTTTGCTTGGTGGATTCATGTAGGAGCAGCATTTTACAGTACATTAAATTTCGGTTTTGGTTTACCTGTGTCCTCTGTTTGAGTAAAGATTTTACATTTGAACTGGAGTCTCCATGTCAGCAAACAACCACCTTGCTGAAGAGCAAAATGTGAAACCCCACGATCTGACCCTGACCTCTGGCCTCCCTGTGGAGAGAGCTAAGAGAACACAGAATTTCCCCTCTGGGATCAATAAAGTATTATGTTATAATCACCTTATTGAACAACACAGTTCTGGTGGTGCAGGACGCAGCATTAACAACATTGTTTTGGGGACATTTTATCATAGCAAAAACATTGATTCACTGTCTTTCAAAGAGACATTTTTCTAAAGCCATTATGTTTGCTCTAATTTGACCAATAATTTTGTTGCTTTTGACAAAAGTGTCAAATACAAGTGGGATTGTAATGTTTTTTAACCACTTTTATCCAGTGACGGTTTCAGATACACAATCTAATTTACAGCAACATCCTCCTTGCAGCATTACTCTTCCAGCAGAGTAGCATAAATCAATGACCAATAATTGGCCTCTGAGCAGCTCCTCTCTAGGACTTGGAGCTTAGGTACCTCATTCAGTGGAACTTTAGTAGAAGCTGCTAATGAAGATAAGATCATTCATTCACTCTCTCCACCCAGACCCTCTGGGCATTTAAACTTTGCGATATGAGGTCTGCTTCTCTAAACCTTTAGATTAACTGAAAAACTAGACAATGTTCCGGATAAAAAGAAAGCCTAAAGGCTTGAAAGGAAGTCTAAACCTGCATCAGCAATCCCTCTGTGATTATCAAAAGCTTCTCTGGTCCAGAAATCCATTAAGATTTTGATATAAAACAAACTGATCCAAGAGGATTTCAAAATGAATTTAGACTTTTTTGTTGTTTTACAGACTTGCCCCCTGATTTACTAAGGCAGGTGCAATCCAGCTACATGAGGTAAAAATAAATAAATAAATAAAGGGTGTACCTTGTACCGATTGAGCGATTTATTCACTAACTGCTGACATTTTAGCGAAATTAGCCAATTGGAATACCAGACACTACTTAAATATGGTTGCAGGATGCACATCTTTCCTGTTATCAAGTATAAAACAAATTTTATCTATCTATCTAAGAATTTTAATCAATTAAATTCTAAATATCCAATTAATATTTAATATTGCTAGTTCTTCCTGTTCAAACATATATTAAAGGTATTACACAGAATTTCTAATGTAAATTTTATCTTAAAATAACCCATCCATGAAAAAGTCAAGACAAAAATAAACTGTATCACTCATGCACTGATACACCTACCACACCTGGCCAGAGGTCACAACTGAGAGGAGTACAAAATGCATGCTCAATCACCTTATGAAATTAAATGAAATATATTGGAACTGGGTAATGCATTAATGTAATGTAATCCCAACCTCTAATTAATCAGTCATGTGACATGAATTAACTTTAGAAAAACAAGCCTACGTAGGCTGCTGGTAGATTTAAAAACAATTTTCATGCTTTCACTGGGTGGTTAATAGTGGGCTCATTTTTTTTTTTTTTTTTTTGCTTTAGTAAATCACGCGCAAGGAGCTATTATAATAATTAGAGCAAACCCCTCCTTCATTTTTGCTCTCTCTGGCTGACACACCTTAAAATACATATTCATCAGTTCTAATGCACTGAATGTTTGTACTCTGTTGTCAACCTTCAATTCCACTTGCAAAATCAATCTGTGCTAGTTGATAAATCAGAATTGACTTCTTACGCACAGAATGCCATTAGTGCCGCCACAAACTTTTAGTAAATAAGACCAGTAATACTTCTACTTGGCATCTAAAACCCTGAAACACTGCGTCCAAATTAAGACTAATTGCAACTATACAGGCAAATTCCTACAGAGAATGCCCCATTATATTTCTAAAACTGCGAGACAAGCTCTCTGCAGCATTGCATTTCTTCCAGTCCACATCATTATCTGTTGCCTCTTCCCCAAGTTCCGGTAGAAACTATGTATTCCTCTAGAGTCAGTGTAGGATGTGTGGACGGCATCGTGGGTGGCAAATGTCAAAAAGTGACTAAGCACTCTTGGTCTAACTACTCATTGTTGAATCACTGGCAGGCCAGATAGGTAGGCTAAACATGTGTTAGCCCTGAGTAGCCTGGCAATGCTCATTCCTAGGAAACCCAGGTTCTGGTCAAGGTAACCCCAAGACATAGGCATGAAGATAAGATGCATTAGTCCTGGCACAAATTCAAATTAACACACATGCATGCTCCTTGAGTATAAATAGAAAATCACATAGGCTAAAATGAACCTACACTAAACCACAGCTAACGCAAGAAATGCATGCACAGCTAATGACTGGCGAAGACCCCTTTCAAATAAGATTGAAGCCCATTTAAACATAGGCAGGTAAAATGCCTTCACTCCAAAAACACCATTCACTTCATTTGAAAGTATAAATGTTCAGTAGGATTGGACATAATTAATTGGATTTTTAATATATCTTGAGTAGTACTCTTGTCCATCTGCAGCAGTCTGCTTTTTCCCATTAGGGAGCAAGATAGCACTGACAACCTCATAAAGTATGCTGGTGCTGTTTAACATCCCAGAACAACAAACCTCAAGTTGTGCATCAGAGGAAATCTTTCATGACACATGATTATAGTAGAGTTGATGGCTCATTTTTACTATCAAATTAAAGTTGGGACTGAAATGCAGCAAAGTAATTATGTAGATACAGCCATGCATGCAGGCTATCATGGTTGATATCAAAGAGGAAAAATAATCCCCCACTCAGACATGCACTCAATTAGATCAGTTATTCAATCCACACACACACACACACACACATACATACACATACACTGCTTGGGTCAAACAGCCTTTCGCTGAGTCACTGAAGCCAATGAGCCCTAACAGATTTTACAGGAAACTGGAGCAGACTTATTAGTTGATTATAACACAGTATCACAGGATGAATACTGACTAATACTAAAAAAAACAACAGCTCTTCTTGGTTTTTTTGGCATCAATAGTCATCTCACAACACACCACTGACACAAACACGCACGTACGCACACACACAGGCAAGGCTGGTGCAACTGCAATGGCAACAGCAATATCTTCAGCACAAATGAATCATCATATGCACAGTAATCTGCTTTAGTGAACAAAGAGTGGCTGGCTGTTTTGTGGACAGAAAAGCGTCCCCAGTCTCCCCAGACCCTCCCACCCACCACCTAAATACAAACACACCCACACACACACACAGAGAGAGAGACACACGCACAGACACTGCCAGTCTCCATTCTCTCTTTGCACACTCCATTGGGAGCCGGCACAGTCTTTTGTCATCCTCGCGCAAAAATTACAGCTGGTATGCCAAGGTCGTCTCATTACCTTACCTGCGTGCAAACCATTGATAACAGCATCAAATCAGTTTTTAAGGGGGTGGTTGGGGCAGTCATCTACATAACCTACAGTCAAGGCATATAACTGTATCAACTCACAATGACTGGGCAGGTACAGAGGGTTCAGCGGGTTCAGTGCCTTGCTCATGGACATACAAACTGTTGTGGAGGATCCAATCTTTAACCTTACAGTTACAAAACAGACTCTTCAACTAAGAGCCAAGCCTGCTGCTGATGTTTATCAAGTTTTCAACTGATTATTTGGCTTTATGTTTTACTGCATTGACCGCGAAAGCACGTAGTCTGTTCGCCACAGACTGCATTCATTTCTGTCAAGTCTCTACATTCTTTATTGATCTCTATAGCGTTTCGCCTAGAAAACAGGTTGAATACGCACCTAGCTCTATCACCTGCATTAATCCCTTTACACTGGATAAAGACTGACTATATCCGCCGACTGAACCTTCCGTGCCTGCCGTTTTGCCAAGGTAGATTTAAGAGCACTGATTCTTTAACGAGTTTATGCTGTCTCATGCCCTAATTTCTCCCAGACACTCTTCTCCCGTAACGCCCCGTCTAAGATCTGCGCATAAGGTAAATGTTGATGGATGCTATTATACGCAGTCTATGAGCACGAAAAACAGGCTAAAAGACTAAAAACGACTGACACGCAGTCGTCTGAGTAGGAGAGCGGCATGTCTATGCGAAGAAGAGACCACGCAAAAAAAAAAAAAAAAAAAAAAAAAAAAAATCACAGCTCAGAATAAGGATGGAAACAGGCAAAATACGCAGCAGTCGTTCCATAGCATCCCATCCCTGCAACCTACCGTCGCTGTCAAAAAAACATCACATATCAGTCACGGTTTTTCATAAACAGTTTACGTACCGTTGTGGGTGATGAGCCACTTTGCCGAAGAGTTGTGTGTCTAGAAAACCAGAGAAGGAGCGTTGGCGGTGGGTGTGTGTGCGTCAGGCGGAGATAGAAGGATATAGGAGGGGACTTGGCACATTTGGAGAGAGGGACGCAGCCTGGTGGCGGAGCGCAGCGCACCGGGATGCGGCAACATCCGTCTGCAGCCAGCAGTCAGCGGCGTGCGGTCCAACCAGGGAGGGGCGCAAGAGGCTCACACACTGCACCAGTAGTAACTCATTCACTGCCAGGGCGGTGAGTATGCATGTGGGTGGATGGACTGCTTTTGTAAGCGGAGAGAGAACAGGCCCGCGTGTGTGAGTGGGGTGGGGGTTGGTGGGGGTGGGGGGTTGGGGGGGATTTTGCACCACATCTCATCACAGCCCTCACAAAGAAGAACTGCTGTCACTCTGCAATATAGTTAGGATACTATAGAAATATCACAGCTAAACTTTAAGTAACTAATTACAGGCCAAAATACAATTCCCACTAAAGAAAGGAAAAAATACAACAGCAATTGATTAAAACAGTAGATTTTTACTATAAATTCACTACTGAGTACCACTAACACGTTGCAATAATATTATAAGAATATTATCGTGATGAAATGGGAGATTTAAAAAATACCATTTAGGATGAATGGGTCACTATAAACTCACTATTGAATGCATTATAAGAATCATTACAGTAATATAAGCATTAGGAAACATTACAGTAATATAAGCATTAGGCAAGAAGCAAACTCGTGTATATCTGTTAACCTGAGCCGAAGGGAGCTATATAGAGTTTAAGAGGGGGTTTTAATATTCATGTTTGGGTCATGTTAATGATGGTTAACAGCGTGCCACATAGTGTAGCCTGCAATATAATGCCTCATAGGGCCAATGTGCTGATGTGAATCACAATCACTCCAGCCACCAACCTAAAAGTAAGATATATGAATTTGTCATGGTGGCATTAATACAGAGACATACTGTCATGTTTTGTGTCTGTGCAGGACTGTGTTTTTATGTAGGCTGTTACATGTCACATGTTTTTCTATCTGTGTGTCGTGTGTGTGTGTGTGTGTGTGTGTGTGTGTGTCTGTGTTTCTGTGTGTCTGTCTGTGTGTCTGTGTGTGTGTCTGTGTGTGTGTGTGTGTGTCTGTGTGTGTCTGTGTGAACGTGAGACAGCAAAGCTCCACATCAGACATCTATTTGGTGAACACAGCACCAGTTGCCATTCTGTTTCAGCAAAATGTCAACACACACACATACACACACACCTCATCTGTCTCTCCTCTTCATCTCTGCATTGTCATTGGAGGAAGAGGCATCAGCTGCTATGATCACAGCAGCCCATTCAACAGTGGGATGTAGCCGCACCCCCCTACTTTTCTGCCACGCCTCTTAAGCTCCCTGCCAATCAGATTAGCCGAGAAAGGGTTGCCAGGTCCCTGGTTAGACAAGGCTGCAGATTCAGCTTAGGAAACAGATTTTCCTTTTGCATGGCAACAAAACAGCATCTTGAGATGGAAGCAATTTATGTGCTACAGATCTAAACATAGGCCTATTATTCATCACACGTATACAAATGCACAGTGTAGTTTGCAGGGAAGATATGCAGCTTCCTGCCCTTGGTAAATAACAGGTGTAATTGAAGTGACTGGAGAGAGGACATAATTCAAATTCAAATTCCCTCTCAGTCTGAGGTTGTTTCACTGCTACCCAACCTGGATGTGCTCATTTGATCAATGACGATGGAAAGGAACAGATTAGGAGACCGATGCTGTGCAACACTGTGTCAGCTCTAGCTTCAGAATGAGCAGCAGCATTAGTATTGCTCCACACTGGCTAGAGTAACACAAAGGCACAAAAAAATGTCATAACTATCTAACCTTCATCTTAAATAATGAAAAACACTCAATCTGGGCCATTTGGAGATCAAAATAGGGACATTCTGATAAATGGCGGATGTTGTTGTGTGTAAAACTGGACTCGGCAAAATAAAGTGCGAACACTCAACAATGTCGTCAGTGGATGTTAGATGAGTGCTGCCAAGGTCTGATGCGTTGCCCCTGCAAGACCAGGACTAGATTCTGTTTGGCCCTGAGGGGATGCCGTCCATTGATGTGTTGAGCAAGAAAGCATTGGTCCCACAGTGCTGATGTTACGCTTCCTCAGCCTCGCCTCCCTCTCAGTTCTCTCTGAAGTAACTTCTTATGCCTTTTTTCCTACCTCTGAGGTAACTTCTGACCTCTCCCATGCACAATTTGTATTCATGAAAACTGTTTCTTCCAAACAGCACTTGGAAATACAGAATGTACTCCTGTCCCACACCATGTGTTTCTGAATCTTTCCTTATCTCCTGACTTTGTAATTAACCCCCTTTCTTTCTTTCTTTCTTTCTTTCTTTCTTTCTTTCTTTCTTTCTCCCGTGCCAATCTTTCACTCTCTGTCTACTCTCACTCTTTCCTCCCCTATTCCCTCTCTTCTTCACTCTCTTCCTCTTTCTCTCTGTTCCTCAGACTGCAGCAACAGCAAGCCCTGGGATCAATATCAAAGCTTTGCATTATTCAAAAGCTGCTTCAATAATGTATGACGCAATGAGACATTTTGGAAGAATGCCTCCCTCTTTCCCTCTCTCTCTCTCCCTTATGACTCTCATTTCTCAATCAGGTGAAGTAAACTCGTATCTATATTTGCATTAATAACACATATGTACCATTCATGACAAATGCATCGCTTTCAAACACAGGAGTGAAATTACTTATGAGTGTTGGCTCTGCCCTAATTTGTTTCCAGCTGAGATCTAAACTCTCTTTAAATGTATACCTCATATTACTACAAAAAATAACTACAAAATGACATAACAGAGCTGCTAAAAACAGGATTTAATAAGTCGATACACTCAAGAGTCTGTTGCTGTAAAGAGAATTATTTAGGAAGGTATGAAGGACTCATTAAAATGTACTACTGAGGAACATTTTGTATTTGCTGTAGCTGGGATGCTACCGCACATCACAGGGATCAACAGCCCGTCTACAGAGCTCTCACACCAGCATCTTCACCTACACTTCACGCCATAGATCAAAGATGGCACCGTCTATGCGTATTCACTGATAAAGTAGTTCATCGAGTCTCAATTTTAAAGCAGGGGTAATAAAAGAACTGCTGTACCTGTCAAAAATCTTTCAGAGGAAGCCGGCTCTCACATTCCAGTTTGCTGTCTCAAAGCAACTGTCCAGTCTGGGTGGTGAAAAATGATCTCTGGCAAGAAAAGCATATCCATTTTTTTGCAAATTCTTGGGTATTTTCCTCTTGGAAGGAAATGAGATTTTAAGGGAACTCAGCAACACTGGGTGAAATATTAAGCCTTAAAAATGCACCCAATAAAAGCTATCTTTTGTCCACGTGGGACAGGTTAGCCTGAGCTAATAGGGCTGGTGAGCCTATCTCAGCGAGATTACAGGAGAGTACTCCATGATGACGCTGCATCTTAGGAGCTGTGGGATTAGCATTAGCATATTCACTGCAGCCAGGCACTTGTAGATTTGCTCAGGCTTGTCGACAAGGCCCATTCAAAACACAAGCAGCATTGTAAAGGCTTCCTCCGGAGTCCAATATATGATCATCTCCATTGGTTATAATCCCAGGCAAAATGAGATTTACAGGACACAGGTTGAGAATGTATATATGTCCATTAAGAGTGGCAGCAGTCAGATATTATTCCTACTGTGCCTTGGAAAGCAAACATTTTTTCTTGTAAACTATGGCATATTTATGAGGCTACTGGAGGAGGGCTTTAATCTGTCCATTAACTCTAATGGATGCAATTATTTTGAAGATCTTGCATTAGCATTTTATTAGCAGTCAGAGAACACAAAACCTTTTGGAGAGTGAGTTCTTAACCAATATGTCAAGAGCCAATAATCAAAGACCTGCATGGGCTGTTGAGAACAGTGGTCTATGCAGGCCTTTTTAAAAAAAAAAAAAAAAAAAAAAAAAACTTAGCTTCTGCTTTTTGTGTTGCAAGCACTTTCAGAACATGCTAGCAACCATAGTATCAAAGCATGCACTCTCATGATGCTTGAAAAAATCTCAAGGAAGCAAGGAAGCCAGGTCACATTATACAATCAAATCAAAATGACAGGTGCTGACAGGTGAATTGAAGCTGTGGAGTGATCTAACAGCCTGCACCATGACTGCGCTTATCATTCAGCTTCCTCGTTTAAGATTGCTGTTGGGAAAATCATTTTGAATGAGCAGAGATCCATTGAAGACGCCGGTCTTCAATGGACTTCATTCTGCGAATGATTGCAGCCATTGGCAGCTGCACACATGGGGCTTTAAATACTATGTTTCAACTCCTCACCCTCCCTCAAGGTACTGGTGAGTGTTTTACTAGAAAGCACAAGACAAGCCGATGTGCAGGGAGGCAGAAAGACAGGCGCTGACTAAGTGCAAACGGCCTTTCCACACTGGTTCAGCTCAGGGGCAGTGAAATGGAAACTGACAACTCCTCAGTCGCCATTATAACGATAGCTGGGGCTGTGTGTGTTTGCTGTGCAGATCATGCTGTGAGGGTTTGAGTGTGTGCATGTTTGTGTGAGAGATCGTGGGCATGCATGCACACAAGTACTGTACGTGTATGAGAAGGACAGAGAACAGATTGTGTGTGTGTGTGTGTGTGTGTGTGTGTGTGTGTGTGTGTGTGTGTGCGTGTGTGTGTGTTTGTGTGTGTGTGTGTGTGTGTGTGTGTGTGTGTTCATAACACAGCAGGTGCGCTCAGGAAAGGTTAAAGTGTCCCAGAAGTGAAAATCTGTGACCTTGGCTTCCATTCAGAGGGAGATGAATGAACAGATCGCTGAACCCCAGGGAGAGCTATGACACCCCCCACCCTCTCCCCTCCACCACCACCCAGCAGCACTGCAGGGGCCAGCAGGCAGTAATGAGAGTGATAAGAGGGACCCTGCACCCCCAACCACCTCCTCACCTGCTTCAACAAGGTTAGAGAACAGAACTGCAGTGTCATGCTGTGGGTCAGGACACCGTGACACAGCAAATTCCAATGTCTTGATTACCTTCAGCAGCTAAAACACGTTTGTATCAGCAAGTGATACATGGTGATGGGAGAGTGATGATGACGAGGATGATGATGACAATTAGCCTCATGTAAGAACCATTTGTATGAAATAAATGGCACATACAAACAATTTAAGAGATGTTAACACATTTGCCAATGTTCTCGTAAACAGAACTTTCTCTTCGGTGCAAACAAAATTTACCCCTGTCGTATGATCATTCACAGGTAAGTTCATCTATAAAGGGGTCATGACACAGGCAGTTGTGACATGTATAATATAGCTTGCTTCTGATTGTGATTTTTATGAATAAAAGGCTTAATATCTGCTCTTTTATGGCATTTTGAGGTCATCAACTATGCTAATTCACAAGTCTCAAGAACACACGCATTTATGCACAGGTGGAATTCATAATATTTACTCAAGTCATTTAGAAAAGCTTTCTGTTAACAAGAGTTTGCTGAATCCTCACAGAAGGTATGACAAAGTTAAGATAAAAAATATGAGAATGTTCTTGCAAATTCCTTTGCAAGAACATTCTCAACATTGCATCGACATCATGTATTTTTGACTGTTTGTCTGCTGCTCTTGTGCCTGTTCTGCCCATGTGTAGTGATTCAAACTTCATGGACGTGCAGACCCCATAGAGCTGTATGCGCCTTTGTTTTTAGTATAGCAACTATGCAGAATTGGATGTGCATGTTTCACAAGGTTAAAAACTGAAATTTAACATGTGCTTGTCAGGTAGAAAACCAGAAAGGGTGGAGTGGTGGCCAGGGTGGCAAGCTTTCTTGAGACAGAGACAAGACGAGTCAGAGGGAAAATGTTCTAATTAGAACAGCGCCAACTTCCTCGATGTATCCCTGCAGCCAGCATCAGATAAAGGCCCCAGACTCTCTGACCATGAGTCTAAGCAAGGCCAGACAAATGGTAATCTGATTTGACACAGATATTTTTGACGCATATATAATGTTTGTTTGTACGTCTGTTTCCAGGATAGAGCTATTGTAAGGTCACTGTGTTAAGACCCAGGCTGCATGATACTGACAAATAAAAGTGTAAAATGTTTTGACTGAATACCACTAGACAATTGATGAACTGCCTTGCATAGTCACTCTCCACAATTTATTTTTTTCAGAAAGGTCAGCAAATGAGAGGTGGCACTGATGTTTCACATTTGCAAGCTGAATATTGATTGTGAGTTGACTAATAAGAGCTTTGCCATTTTTAAGTCACGCATTCTGCACAGCAACAGGAACACTTTGTTTAGGGTGCCATCTGGGACTACATAAAACTGCAGCCTCCTGCGATGTTGAAATTGCAGAGGTAAAAAGTGCGATTTCGATTTTAATGTGATTAATTGCACAGCTCTACACAAGGGAGAAAACACAGAAGAGATGAGAGAGCTTTGAAACGTCAGGCAGAGAGGAGCAGAAACGAAGGGCCGACAGTGTCTTGGCACTGGGGAAAAGGACTGCAAGCTCCACAACCATAACTTCTCTTGACACTGTGCTCAATCAATTACTCCCAGATCATCTAGCAGAGCTTAACAGTAATGAAAATGTCTTCTTCTCACCGTCTAATATAGAAGACAGAACAGAGACTGACACATGGTGATCGAGCATGGCAATATATACAATATCATTAAACAAGATATGGATTTTTTCCTCTAATTTGTGTTTTTTCCTCTAATTTGTGTCTACAACTTGGAAACATCTGCAGGTTAATACCTAAGATGTTCAAGTATATGTGTGTGTGTGTGTGTGTGTGTGTGTGTGTGTGTGTGTGTGTGTGTGTGTGTGTAGACTGGAGGATTCATGTGTAACAACAGACACCAAAGCTTTTGACACACCAGGTCCAAGGTCAGCCTTTGGCCTTTGTTAGGGCATTTGTGTCCGACAAATCACTTGTAATTTGTACCCTGTGTCCTGCAGCCGTCAGCCCCTGTAAGACCTCGTCAGCGGCTTCCCAGCTGATTCACCATGTTGAATGGGCAGCAGAGGCCATTGGTGTGTAAGCTCGCTGATTGGCAGCCTCACCAAGTAAAGATAAAATAAGAGAAATGGAAATTAGGTTCTGTTGTTATTGTGCAAACTAGCTAGCAGGCGATTTGAAGTGATGCAAAGTGAACTGATCATCACCATCGCTCGGCACTAGTTTTTTGATGTCAGCTTACTGTGTCCTGGCCTTAATTTTGCTCCAAACCAATTCTACCATCGTTTTAATTTTTCTCACCATCCACGTTACAGACAAGAAAGAGGAAGAGACCCACCTGCCTTACCTGAATTTATTCACATTAGGTTGACATAAGTCTTTGTGACATAACTGCATAATATATATATCATATATATAGATTTTTTTCTCAATCTATCATACTATTTGTTAGGAAAAGTTTAAAAAACACACCAAAAGCATTTTGGCCTCATGTCCTTTCTTAGGGTAAAGCAAGGCACAGAGGAAACGATCACACATCACCTACATGCTCTTGATGAAAGGTAAACAGGTGAAAGTGATTACATATCATTATCTCAGAGTGCTATGTCATTGTCCGTAAGTGTGATTCAGCAGGTGAGATGAGTCAACAGATACAAAAAATAAAAAGGACATTGTGAAAGAACAATGTAAGTGAACATGCAAGAAAACTACATACAGGGCTAAGCACAAAAGGGGGATTCAGGATGATATAATTTATGGTTCTTGATTCATTTACAGACTGCAGTAGAAGGGAGAGAGATTATTTTTGCTGACTTGTTTCTGTTGTTTATCTGCTGAGTCATGCATATAACTGGCAATGATTTGTAATCGCTTCATCAAGAGCTTATGCGTGAGATCCTCTCCTGTCTGCGTCTTTAACCTAAATACCACAAGACTGAAATGTGTCAAGAACACTGTTTATAGCCATAGTTATTTTCATGCATAGGAGACCCTATTTTGCCATAAAGCACCCAACAGTAGACTCTGAATCCCAGGATTAGAAGCTAAGAGGCATCCTAAATCTAATTTTCATCAAATTAATGTCAACTGTTTAAGGATATGATCTGTAAAGATCTGTAAAGGTATTGTTGAAAATATTATGAATTTCTGGTTATATTAATAATTTGTCTTATGATAATCACCAGCTGGATATGCTGCATTCATTTCAACTTAGAACTATCTGACTTATCTGACTTCTGGTTATTTTTATGTGCGCCAACATGACTTGAATGAAATCCAAGAAACTGGAGCTCAGAAATGATTCTGAATTTTCTACCTGTCAGTCCAAGTTGGAAAACCGTTATGTTTTTTGTTTGTTTGTTTGTTTGTTTGTTTGTTTGTTTGTTTGTTTGTTTTTGTTTTTTTCTCCAGAGATTGGAGTTAATATTGAACAGGTTTCAACTGAATGCAGCAATGGTTTACCCATTTTTTTTTTTTAAATGGAAAAGGGTAAGGTGGCTGTCCGCTCTTCTTTTTTGTTTTCAAAAAAGAACAGCTACATCAATGCCTCTATAGTGAACATTTAGATAAAGTACAAAAATAAAAATAAAAAAATCCAGACTGTCATTTCTGCTTTATGAGCACACAGAGGAAAGCATAAAGATGATACAGCGAGGCCATGGGCTGGACTCACAATGCCATGAACACATGACCTGTGCCCTCAACACTGAACAGCAATTTCTGTAACATGGTAATGACAGCTTGTGGAAGGGACAGCTTCTGAGGCCATAATCGAGGCAAGTGAATATTTAGCATGATTAGAGCTGCTTAACCTATCTGGCTAATTCCTTGCCACTGCTGTCATATGACACTTTCAGTCTCACCTCTACATTCAAATCTGCTAAATACATCTCAACATGAATGAAGTAAAAATGCATTTCTAGCACTTGTTGTTTTTTCCATACAGTGCAAATCACATTTTAGGCTGTCAAAAATGAGTTATAGTGAGTATAAAAGTAGAATAGCTTCATTTCCAACACCACCAATACTACAAGCAATCAATAGTAAGGACTCTAAGGTTCAGGTGCCCTGATAATATTAGGGTGACCCTGGATTGATCATGTAAGACAGAAGTGCCAGGAAAAGAAACAAGATAAGAGCTGAGCAGGTAGATAGTAGGGGATTTTTAGAGAGCAATTAGAGCCACTGCGCCCACATATTAGATGCAAAAATATTCCTTTAAGCCTAGAATGATCAAGTAAGAGAGAAGTGCCAGGAAAAGAAATAACAGTAATGAGAGCTTAGAGGAGAGGTGGAAAGGATTTTTATAAACTTAAAGATAAGCAAATATTAGGGCTTGCAGTAGAGAAAGACATAGAGAATATTATACAGGAGGAAGAGGATGACACTAAGTATTTCTTCCTCACATATTCACAAGCTCAAGCATGTGCACACACATTTCACACCTCAGCCCCCTGGTAACTTATGTGTTAAAAAATGAGAGCATGGACACCAACATTATCCAATGTTCATGGTAGACAATTTGCTCCAGAGCTCCATACTAACACTTGAGCATACCTTACGTGACTGTGGACAAAAAATCATCAAATTTTAGAAGTAAAAAATGCATTTGTGGTTTTTATTATATGGCCTCTACAGTCGTATATACAAAACCCACTAAATGTAGCTGATATTGCCTTTAGCTACTTCAACTGATCAACTGTGTATTCATTGCCAACAACCATCATGTTCAAACGTTCTGTGTAACAAAACAAATCACACCTGCAGGTCTCACCACAGGTGAGATAATCCATGGTAATTCAAAACAAATCTTTATTTTAATATTATATCTCAACACTACACTACACCTGAGACTTGGCAACATACAGTGGTGGAAAAAAGTTTTTGGACACCCTTAAAATTTTACACAATCTCAAATATTATCATGAAATATTTGTGGAAAAATCTTTTTTGTGTTTCAAAAGGTGTGGCTGCATTAGACAGATACAAACAAATACAAATTATATATATATATATATATATATATATATATTCTTGACAAATACTTCTGACCACAGAATCTTCTTCCAGTTCCTGGCTGTCCAGTTCTTGTGTGCCTGGGCCAACAACACTGGGCTAACCTCTGTCTCTCATTGATCAGGGGCTTCTTGATAGCCTTGTAAGACCTTAAGCCATGATCTAAAAGTCGGCCACGTACAGTGCAGGTGGAACACTGGACACCAGTTTGGTTTGACCACTGCTGCTGAAGCTCCTGTGATGTCATTCGGCGGTTTTGCCTGCACATGCGGATCAGGATGCGGTCATTTCTTGCTGAAGAAACCCTTGGACGACCAGATCTTGGTTTGTGTTCCAAGCTGTTGGTTCGTCTGTATTTCTGCAGAGTGTATCCAGCTGCTGAAGGACTGCATCTGCACTTCCTAGCTATCTGGCGGCAGCTGTACCCTTCCTGGCTGAGAGTCTTTATCTTCAGGCGTGTTTCCTGCGTTAGGTTTCTTGTTTTAGCCATTTTTGTGTCCAAAGAACTTTCAGATGTGCTAGCTTTATATAGATACGAAGCTTGGCAACAAAAATTGTGTCTTTTAATAAAAAGAACGACCTTCATCACTGGTACCAAAATGACCCAATACTCAAAACTTCTTATGTATTTTTATGGTACCAATCAATTTTAAGTTTTTAATGGCTTTTTTAAGATTTGTTTAGTATTTTGGCTGTGACTGTACTAAAAGAAATTGCACTTGAAAACCTAAGAGTGATTCTTAATGCAATATTTCACAAATGCATGGGGTGTCTGAAAACTTTTTTCCACCACTGTACTTTCAAGGCCCTCAAAAACAAAATGGCTTATCTCAAGGGGCTATACTCCTACTACTCAATACAATGTCCACTATAATAATTTGGGTACGCTACAGTTTTTTGAACAAACAATCCCTATCATATATAACCTTAAGCTTAAGTGCATTTTTGCTGTTGTCTGGCCAACTGGAATGGATTCATTTTGAGAAATGCAGGATTTATGATAGTTCAAAATAATGCAAAAGGCATTTTGGGCTAGTTAGCACAACAGTCCCTCCCCTATTACGTCCCACCGCGACATTCTGCTAAACCTGGACATATATTGATACATGGAATCAAAACACAAACACATTGCCTGGTCTTTGTGGCTTAAACCGCGCACCCCTTTCACCATCCACTTGCTCTTTTGACCTCATTTTCAAATTTTCCAATAAAGCCATGGAAGATCTTTAACCTTTCATCTCTGACACCTCCAGGGGAATTCCAAGTGTCATCTTGTCCAGGCTGGACTGGTCGAGTCACCATGGTAACAACCTTGAAGAGGCATAGCACTTGAGGCAGTGAAGCAAATTGGTACCGTCATCAACCATGCATCCATAATCACTCTCTGCCACCCTGAGGCCTCCTCTGACACCCACCACATTCACTTCTTACAGTGGCATGGAGATAACACTACCTCGTGTGTGTGTGTGTGTGTGTGTGTCTATGTGTGTATCACTCTCATAAAGGTTTAACACACAGATCAGGCAGGTGAAAGTTGATCATCTCTGTAGAAAAAAAAAATGAAAGATGGTATTAGCTTTACTGATATAGAGGAACACACCATAAATACAAAATACTGTCTCTTTAAGAAGGATTTTCAAATTAATCGAGTTACCTTTGTAACCTGGACTCGACAATCAACAGGCAAACATCCTTTTTATTTATTGAAGAGTAATTTTGCATTTTGACCATAATGTATGAACACACTGGAGGAAAACTGCTCTTAAACATGGCTGCATCTGATCCTGTTTGTCTTTTGTTCAGCTCGCTACATAATTCAACTACTTTGATAAAACTATGAGATTCCAAGAGTTCTCTTTTTGTTCAAAAATTCATACCACAACTAAGTTTTGAAGATTATCTGTGTTATTCGGGCAATCTAATCTAAGTGATACAATCACCTTCATAGATGGGCGGCAGTATCAAACTCTCCACTCACTGCAGAAGCTTCTTATTAAGGATTGGATGTTTACACTTTTCCATGAGGTCTTTGGCTGACTAAGCCATCTTATTGAGCTCAATCTGTAGGATTTGTGTACGTGTGTGTGTGTGTGTGTGTGTGTGTGTGTGTGTAGGAGGGAGGATCCACACAGAACGATTGCATCTAATTTATTCCCACTGATTCTTTTATTCCTCCTCTTCTCTCCACCCACATGTCTCTTTACGAGAAAGACAGGGAGAGAGGCTTTTCACATCTTACTTCAAAGTATCCTTGGACCTTTGGGATGTTAAAGCCTGTTTCCCATAACCCTTTACTGCTACAGCCCCAATTAGCATTCTCAGAGATTTGTTGAGTGCACTAAATGAGAAATACCTGACCTGGTCGGCTAAAATCTGGTGATGGTACATGCAGAAATGCTGAAGGTCCAACCTGCAGTTTAAGAACTACCAGATGACACATGGACACGAGGTTGCACGGGGTGGTTGTAAAATAAGGAGTAGTTTGACTTCAGTACAGGGTAGATGCTGCCAGTTTTCTCATCAGTGGTCTTGTTTGTTTGAAGTAATTACAGTGATACTAATGTCCCAAACATGAGTGCACAATGAACAGGGTTTCAATGGTCCATGTAGATGGACCATGACTAAATCATATCTACTGAGGGTCCAAGATTTAAACAACATTCAAGAGCCACCTGGTGGGATATAAATAAATAGATAGATAGATAGATAGATAGATAGATAGATAGATAGATAGATAGATAGATAGATAGACAGATAATAAACAGGATGGAGAACAGGATTTTCAATCTGAATTTGAACCATTTTTGAAATAAAGAGACCAATACTGAGTTCTGGTATTCTTAAAACAGCAATATACAAACATCAGTATACACACAGAAAAAAAAAACACAATCACAACACACAGAACATTTTCAGTCAATTAGGCAAATATATATACACACACAAGTACATAAAAACCGGCGAACAAACCATTAAACACACACACACACACACACACACACACACACACACACACACGCACACACACACACATGCACGCACACTTTGTGAGTTCACTGTGGGAGGGTTAATCAGAGTAAATCACTGACACTAATCCATGGCCTATCACACACAGTCCTCGCCTGGGTATTAGTGTAGGCAGTCTGTGTGTGTGTGTATGTGTACACGCAAACGCATGTGTGTTTGTGTGTGTATTTGTTTGGAGGTTGGCTGTTTGAGTTCCACATAAGGGAATAAGACACCTTATTAGAGTGCTATTAGATTTGTCAGCAGTGTGTGTGTGCGTGTCACTTTGCTTATACACAGAATAATGATGGCAGACAGTGTCCGATATTACAACACACCTTCTTTTCCTGAGTTTGGTGTCAATATGGTGCAGTGCTGGTTCAGGTTTATGAACAATGTGTTTTTATTCCACTGCCTAATTATTTATTCTTTGGATACTCTATGTTTTTGATGTGTACTGCACACAAGAATGCCAATGGGCTGTACTTCAGTGCAGAAAGGCTGTTTGGTGACTAAAGTGATCAGACCCACAGATGATAGGACATGTCACCTCTCCCCCATGCTCCATGCTCAATCTTGGGGAATTTTGCGTTGGTACATACAGACACACACGCTAGGAATGTGAGACATCAGATGAGAAAATGTTCCATTTCAGTGATTCAAGCTGCAGAGGCGGTCCAACTTCAACTAAGCTTGGCTTGTCTTGCGTATTATGAGGGGCTCATGGAGGAATGCTGATCAAAAACTGAAGTGAGCATTCCTCAATGAAGCTGTAAATATATGTATACTATGGGACCATTTTAAAATTTAAATGTCATCCATGAAATTAATCCCTGAATAACTTTATTCTAAAAACACCAAACTCCACACTAATGTTCTTAAATATCTAATACTCAATCTCTGATATCTTTTTAATTAAGACTGGGAAGCTGTATAATATTAGCTGGTTTTAAAGGGACACACCGCTTTAAAAAAAAAAAAAAAAAAAGATCCATTGTGTTTCCTTGAGGTGGTTGTATTGCCTAGCAGTGTCATTAGCCTCCTGCTGAATGTACCCATTAAATGTAAAATAATTACCATGGAAACCTGGGAGAGACTTGTAGATTTTTAGATCAATGAACAAAGTCTTTGAATAAATTTCCCTGACGAAATCTCCTACACCAAGATTCAATTGTGCTCCAAAAACCTAATAAAATTGCAAATGTTAAGATGTTGAAAGACCTTGAGGAACTATAGTTCTTTGTCAGAATAGTAAAAACTTTAGTGTATTCATTTGTCATAAGATTTTTTTAAAAAATGCTTTAAATATAATTTACAGAGAAAACACTAATATAAAACATGGCAAAAACTACCTTAGAGGGATGGCAGCAGTAGCACTTGCCTCACCCAACACAAAAAGAAAATATTATTATCATATTCTAGACAAGCAGTGCCTGAGATTTATGAAAACTGATGTACTGGGAAATTTTGAGATGTAATTCAACTATTCAATTTACATTTGAACAATTTGTGCAATTTTAGATGATAATGATGTTTAGCGGTATTTAGACGTCTGGCTCATTTAATGACGTCCTGAGAGGACAAGTTTGTATTGTTCTTGTTAGTTTACAAGAGAAGATAGCAACATTTTGACAAGAGAGCAGTCTAATTCTGAACAATAAACCAAGCTTTGTAGTGGTAAGCCGGCCTTAAATGGCAACATTATGACAATGTTGCACATTTTTCTTAAACACTAAAGCAAACACTGTTTCTCAGTTAATCACTTTTGTGATGTCCCCCAGTACTTTTAAAGAGGGCAACAAGCCCTGGGCTGAAATGACAAATTTTAAAAATCTTAATTCCATAATGCCCCCATAAATTGTAACCCCCTTTAATAATTTAGTCACAATTCCTCAGTGGAGATAACAAAATAATGAGCTGATTCTTTTTACATGTTCAAAACACCAAGGACACAGTATGAAAGAGATATCAGATAAATGTCACTTCATAGTTTCACCACCATCACTAAGTTGCTATGTTTTGCTACAAAATGACAGCTAGCAATAAAAAAAAAACAAAACAACAAAAAAAAAAAACATAGGCTTTGAGTAATTGTAGCACTTCTTAAAATGTAGTCTGTGGTTGGAAATCAGTAGGTCCTTGGCTGATATTTTGAAATACAGCCCTTAACAGCCTTGACTCTGAAATTGAATGGTACCTACCAGCCTTGACTCTGAAATTGAATGGTGCCTACCGGAAAACATTTTGTTTTGTTTTTTCCTTCAAAAAAGCCCAACTTTTGGAAATATTCTGCAGATTATTCTTTCAAGGTAAAATTTGACCCAAGGGTCAAACCCTATTTATCTAGACTTACAGTATTACAGTATTACAGTACTGAGAGAGAAATTGTTTAAGCTCTATTTGTCCAGAAAAACTTTGCTCCACATACACCATCTCTTTCAGCAACACCCTCATTGATATTCATATATGGCCACATATACATGGCAGCCCGATACATTTAGAGTTTTCTGGTTTGAATGTGAAATGCTTTGCCCAAGGACACCTCAAGAGTAGCTGTTGAGAGAATAGCGGTGTAGCAGTAACTAACCCTCAAACCCAAACCCACTCATAGAGCAGGACAGCTGGTGGCATCACCTGACACCCATGACCAGGCACCTTTCCTTTCCCCAGTAGATGCCAGGCTTCATACAGATCTGGGTTTGAGGTTTGGTTTGCTCTTTAATTTCCAAAGATAACAAGCAGAACGGCACTGAACAAGGGGTGTTGCCCTTTTCCCACATTGGAATTTTTTCCATACACCCAAAGCAATGTGATCTCCTTATCTATTTCTGCACTGCAGCCATTGGATTGCTCTCCACTGAAGTGCTATTGATCTGCCTTGTGTGCTGTACTGATGAGAGGAGAGTGTAATCAATACTTTCAGTCCCTATTCTTGATGCTGCAGCCTCACCTACTTCACACTCCTAAAAAATATCAGGTATGTTCAAATAAGTTTAATTACTTTCAATACAGCAGATATTGAACAGCAATATATGGTGTACCAGTTCATATTGCTGTTATGGTATCTTGCCACAAGTTCATGGATTTGTTGAAAATGATTAGAAAGGAGGGAGTCAATGCATCGGAGCTAGAGTGTGCATCGACTTCCTCCTTTCCTATTGTTACCATACTGGTTGGCTGGCACCTCATCAACATGTGGGGAAATTGGAAATTACCCCCAAACACACACAAACGTGCTAGTTTTCTGAGTTGCCACTGTCAAATTTCACCCATCATACCATGTGCATTGCAGCTACTGACCTTTATCTATTTGAAATAAAAAAAACCCAGTACTTTTGGGAAACCTGTTGGAAAGGAGAGGATGCAAGCAGCAGCTCCCGGCAACCTGGCGTTTTTGAGTGACTACTGATGACGTTTTCCACTGTGTGAACTTCAAATTATAACCAACTAGTTTAGTGCGTCCAAAAAAAACCTCAGTAAGAGCTGATGCGGGTTTACATAGATTTAATCTATGCATAAACACATGTGAAATTGCTCCGTTCTTTGAAAAACACATACCACTTCCATCAATTATGATAGAACAGCATAGTGGTCCTGTTGCTTTCTTTTGCATTTGCATATTCCTCTTTTCCTGCATTTTGTTTGCATAAGAAACACACCCAGCTTCACCACTCCATCCATCTCGGTGCTGGCGAGTTCAGTTTGGACCATGAAAATCCCAAACAGGTGAAAACGGCCAAAACTGGTTTAACGCCATGAAATCTGAAACAAGCCTGGTTAGCCCTTCGCTTCTGAACCCATGTTGAAAATAACACATGAAGTTTTGTTTAAAGAGCTATGCATTGTTTTTATGGTAAAAAAAACAAACAAACAAACAAAAAAAAAACACTGACATACTAATATAAATAATTGAATGTTTGGTGCTTTCTGTCACCTATTTACACAAGATGATGGCTCATCCTAGAGTGTAAAGCCAGTTTACAAAAGCGTTTACATTTGTTGTTCTCACAGTGTTGTTGTATTTGGTGCTGTCAATCTTTCCCTGAAAAGAATTGCCTCTTGCACAGGTGGTGATGTGTTTTACGTTTCCAATTTGTGTATAATAAAATGGAGGAAGTGGGTAGTTTGCATGAACAGTGACAGTCAGCATGTCTGATCAGACAATGAAATGAAAAGAGCACCAACGACTGAAATTCAACAGCAAAAAGAGGTCACAGTACCAGACATTCTGTTTTAGTGATCTCCAGAAAAAAAATACTGCAGTAATAATAGCTTACCACCAAAGATATTTTTGGTTTGTTTGTTTGTTTTGTTTGTTTGTTTGTTTATTTGCAGGAAATGTGTACTACACACTAAGTGTCCACTTTATTAGGTCCACCTGTACAATCTAATGCAGCTCAGGGCAACAGCTCTGCCATAACCTCTACCTTTTAAGAAAGTTTATAATGTTCAGTGTTTGTTGACATTGTGGAGAATGTGTAAATTTAATTCTATGTTTATTATTGAGGTTGTTGTTTGCCAAAGTCTTGTACTGGACTACATAATATTAAGAGGTGTTTCTAATTTTTTGCCTTTACTATTTATACACGAGGTCAACAGAATAGTAGAACAGCTCTCAATAAAATGAAAATGCAGTCCAGTACAACAGCACCACTGCCTATGAGTTCAATGCCAAACATAGAATTGAATGAACACCTCTATTACTGTGACAAAAAGAAAACCTGAGCATTATAGGCATCAGAAAAGTAAACTTTGTGGCAGAACAGTTGTATTGGATTGTATTAGACTGTACAGGTGGACCTAATAAAGTGGTCATGAGAGTGTAGATGACAACAAGACCACAAAATGTTAGCTTTTTTATATGTGTTTAACTCCAGGGGAAAAGTTATTTTTTTCTCCAGCACAGCACCAATGGAACTGGCAGGATTTCAGTATCTTGCTCAAGGATACATCGGCAGGGTGGACGCTTGATGTCATGGGGGAATTCAACCTGGCACCCTCTGCTTACAGGACAATCTGTCTGCTATGCCACTGTTCTTCCATAACAAGAAAGTGTCTTTAGAAATCCAGTATACCATCCAAATTATTTCTCCCAAAGCGATAAAAAATACAAGTCATCCAAGAGCCAATAACACTGTGATTATCCTGCCAAGATGGCTCCTTTTTTTCTCCCTTTTCTTAAAATAAATACTAAGCTATCAAAATATTTGACTGTTCCCGCTGCTAAATAAAATTCTTGTTAAAAATTCTTGTCTGTCTTCTACATTCAAAAGTTAATTATTATTACAGCCAATGTGGCCCATGAGAATTTGTCACTAAACTCTTCATATATTTCACAGTGGTATCAATGTAATTGTAATCTGAGTGTTTCTACACCAAAAGTCGGCATTTTGCTCCTAAGCAGCCAGGCTGGATGGCAGATAGATGAAGGACACTAATAAGGTTTACTGTTTTGTAGGATTTCCTTCCTTGTTTCATCTTAGGGTATACAATTTGTTTCACAATAGCGCTGAAAAATGCTGTGTCATTTTCTGCTGACTGGTGCCATTAGTGCAGGAATAATCTATCCTGTGGTTGTCTGTTTCCCTGGGATTGTGTGTGTGTGTGTGTGTGTGTGTGTGTGTGTGTGTGTGTGTGTGTGTGATCCTGTCAGTCCCATACCTGGTAGATTGAAATAATTCTCTATTCAGCACCTATTGTACTTTCAACCTGGGCTCTGAGCCCTAAATCACTGCATCACATAAACACACACACACACACACACACACACACACACACACACACTCACTCACTCACTCACTCACTCACTCAGACAGGGCCTGACAATGCAGGTCCACAGCTCCCTGACAGTCATCATGGTGATTATAAACACTGTACAGCTTTGATGCAATGCAGATGGATCAAATTTCCACCAAATAAGATTCCCCTCTGTCAATCATCCCATGACAGGAAACTGACCGGCATGATGTGTCTAATGACAGTAAATGTTTGTCCTTGTTTTTTTTTTTTGTTTTGTTTTTTTTCCCAGTTATATTTATGTCCTTTGCTGCACTTTAAAACATTAATAAACTTAATCATAAACTTTTATTGTATTTAATTCTTCATAAATATATTTCACTTGTACAATATAGTGTCTGTCATTTTGAGGTTGACTTCTTGTTGACAATATTTCTGTATGTCTTCGGGAGGAAATCTGCTCATGGCTGCACAAGCAAATCAACACAATTCTCATATTGGGAGGCTAATTTAAAGCAGCGTTAGCACGTTGGCGCCTCCAAATGGCAGCAAGAAGGAACTGTTTGAAAATCTTGAGCTTGAGAGACCAGAAATCATGTAAGATGTTGTCAGTAAACTGCACACAGCATGCTTATGTTTAGCAACCTGGCCTTGATGTGATGCTTTCTAGCAAAGGAAACCACAGGAGCTAAAGAGCCAGGGGATCTAAAGCTGGTTAAAAAACAGCACTTCCTCACGGCTGTTTGTATTTCAGTCTTAAGTTTTAATATGTTATCCCCTGTGAGTGGAGAAGTATGCATCCCTCACACCAGAATTTAGTTATAGGATGGAGCCCTCTTCTCTGTTGTAGCCCTATTGTGTATCTTGGGCTGTTACAACAGATGTATGTTTACATAAAATTCTTGCTTCATGCAGCTTTAATAGCCTTGAGAATTATTGAGTTCTTTGCACCAGTATATTTAGTGGTTGCTTTGTCTCTGTTCTGTAAAACCTCTGAGGAATACTCAAACTAAGTGACTCTATCCGGGTTCATCGACTCACAGAGCACCAAACTGCACTGACCTTTGACCTCGGAGGAGAAGTGGGCGGAGTGACGGGTTATAAACAGCTGCAGCTGCTGGTCAAGGTCACAGGACTTGAGGTCGACGTCCCACGATCGAATCGCTGCCAGGGAGGACAAGACAGATGGCATGAGGACAATAACATCATCAGTGAAGGACAGACATCAGCATGATTAGGCAACATTTCCTGAAGGAGATTTCAGTAAACCTGGGGCATAAATATAGGATTTAGTTGTGAGATAGTAATTCTGCCTTACTCTAACCCTCCTTTTTTTTTTTTTTTTTTTTTTTTTTGAGGGAACTATCCTTTTAAAGGCTGTTGCCGCAGTAGCTAGTCAGCCTCCCACTTTCTTCTCTCAGACCTGTCTCTGGTTCTGTTTGGGCTGCAGGCAAGGTCGCCAAGCAGAAACCTTTCATTATAAGGGTTTTAAAATGTCCACAATGTCCTAAAATTGATAGCACAGTATCCCTCTTTTTTACATCAGTATCGCTATCCTAAACCAATATTACCATCACATTGTATCAGCTTAACATTATAGATTATATTCTAACCGACAGATTTTTTTCACCTCCAAAGGCTGAGTCTAATATTATAATATTATCTATATTATATATAATATATCTAATATTATATTATATTAGATACAAACTATCACATAAAGAAGAAACCTGGCAGCTCAACATTTTTAATTATGCACCAAAATTATGGAATTCCCTATACAAGAGATGCAAGCTCTGTGAGCATTTTTAAACGACAATTGAAAATGTATGTATCCAACACTGCTTTTAACTCACTGTCACATTTCTTTTGTCTTATTCTTCCATTCTGTTCTTTTATATATTTTACTGTTTCTATGTTCTCCTTTGTTTCTACATATCTTTCTGTTAAATCTTAATTTGTTATTTTTTCTCCATCTTTTATGTATCTTATTGGCTTTTGTTTTTGTTTTGTTCTAGTCTTTGTTTTTAAATTGATTGGTTGGTCTTATCATGCAGTATTTGCCCTTGTTTTTAATTGCCTGTTTTATACTCATATTTTTTGTTTGTTGTTTTTTTTTTTTCACCATAATGTAAAGCACTTGAGCTACACCCCCTGTATGAAAGGTGTTTCATAAATAAATTATTATTGTTGTTGTTGTTGTTGTTATATAAAATACTATTGTGAGCATATTGATTATACATATTTTTTCATATAAACTACTTTAATATCCTGATACAATGACAGTATTACTTTTGATGCATAAGTATATAAGAATCTTTTTCAATTTCAGATTAAAATTCCAGTTCTATTTGGATATTTGTTATTAAAATAGTATAAAATAATAATAAATAAAATGAAAATATAAAATAATATAAAATGTAATGAGCCATTACTATAACAATAATGTAATTGCAGGCTCATGTGATGACATCACATAATGATCTCAACTGGTGATTGTTACTTTGTTAGGTACGAGATATTTTCAATGGATGATATAGCATTGAACTGAAGTAATAACTTATTTTGATTCGCAAGACTTACTAAATTGTTAATCCGTGTCACTATTACACCATTAGTTAAAAATATTACACCCATTAGAAAGTACAAAAATCACCAGGTGATGTAACAGGTCCCAAGTAAACATTACTGTAGCACTTAAAATAAATATCAATTAGAGTGCACACTGGATCAAGTAGAAATGACTCAGCAACATACTGATCAGCATCTCACACACGCCCACACACACCAGGGAAAGTCCTTGTCAGGTTCACACACACACACACACACACACACACACACACACACACACACACACACACACACACACACACACAGCAGCTATATCCTACTGAGCCGAAGTTTCCAGAACTTCAGAGGGAACCTGTGTCAGATCTCATCCACAAGATAGAAAGTGCAGTGCAGACTCCTCGCTCTTCTTATTCACTTGTGGATTTTGTAACTGAGAACAAGAACTTAAATTATTCTAATTTTTCAAATCCATATCCCTGTGCTTAAATCTCCCCCTCCAAAAAAAGACTTTGAAGACCTTGTTTTGCCCTTAACTGAGGAGAAAATGTTCCTTCACTGCAGACTGCAGTCTTTCCCCAGAACTGCTGTGTCACTGTTAGCACTTAATGGCTTTCTTTGGACACGTACATAAAATCATGACCTCCTAGCTTGATGTCTTTGTTGTTGTTTTTTTCATCCCAGTGCTTGCTGTAAAATATCTGAGTGTCAACATCTACTTTTGTCAGACAGAGATGAACACAGGGCAAACAAAGAAAGCTTTATTTTCCTGGTGGCCCAAAAGAATATATAATAGGAGAGTGTCATCTTTGCACTTGACCCACTGATCTCTAAAGGTAACATCCATCAGTGAAATAAAAATATAAATTTAGGAAAAGCCAAAGACAGAACGGCCTTTTTATAAACTACTGAGCAGGCATAACTGGCTATGTTTATATGCACTGAGAATTTTGTTCTTAACCTGATTATTTAATTAAGTAAATACATATTTAAACATCTTAATTAAAAGAAAATGGTTTTTGCTTTTGATTGTCATCATCTGCACAATGTCACATGGATTGCCACCGGACAAGCACAACATTAGGGATACATTTTGATGTCGCAAAAACATGGAACAAACAGAAGTGGAATCGTTATTTCTTTCTCCTTTATTAAAAGTGACCTATTGTTCAAAAAATGTAGTTGACAGCTAACTCTTTTTCAGCCTTTTTGCTGGCGAACCTGTCTGCTTGTGGATTTGAGACCACAGGTAGGCAAGCATATTCTGTTATTCATGGCAACAGGGATATTCAGTTGCAGCATATTAATGATTCATGTAAACAGCTTATCCCGAATAAGACCTTACAGATGAAATCTGGGACTTTTATTTATCTGAATGGCAAAGTTAGGTTACACAATACCAGCTGGCAGCATTACCATGGTTACAGATGCCCTCCATAGACCTCTCTGGAATTTTTACAAATTTTTAACCAGATACAATGAATGTTGGCTAATCATGGTCACATGCAGGGTTGATTTACATGTTGAATTCAAGCTGCAGAAAAACTGGACTGCCACCCAGGGCTAGCTGCATCGTTAACTAGCAAGCTAGCAGGAGTGTTTGTTGTTCAGATGTATGTAAAGACCGGCTCCACCCCCATCTCCAAATTCTGCAATATATTGTCCAACTAACATTTTCCAGCACAGGTTATCTGCCCTGATTAGCCTGAATGCAGCTTACAGCTAATCTTGGTGTGTGGATAGCGCATGTGCACAAGCATCAGTGAGTTAAGACCTTAAAGTCGTTCAGAAAAACATTTTAGAGAGCAAAATACAGCAAATGACAATACATAGCAACGCCACAACAGTTGATGTAGGCAGCACCCCATTCAAAGAGACGGAGCTCTGGTGTTATTCGCCGCAATTCTACTGCCTGGGCTTGCGAAAGATGGCACCATGTGAACCATCTCCTTTTATAACTCTAATCATCCATATAGCCACTGGCAGAATAATTGTATTATTTGGTTGACATAAACACATCTAGCAACACCTTGTTCAAATCAGTGCACATTTTGATCACTAAGAAAGAACACCTGACAGGAGCAAATGTTAATAATGCTATTAATACATACACAATCACAAGAAACAGTCATTTGATATGTTCTGGGTAAAGGGTCCATCATTTTCATCTTGGCTCTGAAATGTAACAAAATTTTATGACTGCTTAATGCTGCAGAACCAATGACAGCACCAATGACAGAGTGTCCAAAGGAACAGTTCCTAGTTACATTCAAAAAACATATTCTTTTTTTTAAGGTACCTGGGCAAATCTGCACTTTATTTTTACATTGTCAGAAGTGAGACAGGAAGATTCAAAGCTCATATTGTCTGTACCACTATCAAGGGTAATTTTCTATGCTACTCCAGATAACGTTAACCTAAAGGTGTTAGGCATGCACATCCTCACAGGGCACCTATGGGGCAAGAATGTTGCATCTCAAACTCAGGATGTGTTTGCAGTGTTTGATTAGCTTCTTTTATCAGAAACAGAATCACTTTCCACATCAAGAACAATAAATGCACAGGTACTGGCTTTAGTGGCTCGTATGTGTACACACAGATAAATTGTGCAGGGATAGGAGGATGTAAAATTGGACAGACAAAATTAGACAGTGAGCCACACATAGTTAAAACAGCAGTCTACCTGCATACAAAAAAAGCACTCTATCAGGATATGCATTCATGTAGTTTGACATGAATTGCAACCAAAAGTGAGAGAGCAGCTATAGGTGAGATTGCTGGTGTGCATCTTACGAGTTAATGGAACTGCATGGCAGGTTCTGAGGCTGGACATGGCTCCTATAGCTAGACTGGCATAGACTTATGATGCCATGCAATGGCGGCACCATTTTCAGTGCCCTTCTGTGCCATAATGCATAATACATTGGCTAAAATCAAAGTTCTGGTGGCTGTGCCCAATGATAGAGCAGCCTAAGAAACATATAGTGTTATAGCTTCAAATGTGCCTCTTTTTGCTTTGTTGTGTGTTGTAATGTACCACTAGCGAATTCCTTTTTCCTTTCCTTTTCGAACCGAATTGTAAACAAACTCAAAACCTGGCAGCATTTGTACCTTCCCCTTTTCCTCCACTGTTTATGAGCCAACAATAAAGCAGAAATTATAGGATATTAAAAACTCTTTATAGCAGCAACTTTCCCTCAAATGAAGATGTTATCATATCCACTAAACCCTGTGGTTAATAGTCAGGATGCATCAAAATCTGATATTTTCCCACCCATACCAGCCAAAATGGATATGCATTTCTGTAAAATTGTTAGTGAAAATGCAGTTTCAAATAAGCTAAACTTTTCAGTGTAGTATTAGACCAATACCAATATTGCTTTTAAAAGCTGAAATTGGCCAGTACAAATGATCTGCTGATATATTGGTGCATCCCAAGTTAATGAGGGCCTTTTTTTATTATTTTAGGAGGATGTGTCTCTGCATCTTTCCATTTCTCAGGGGGGCTCAGCCATGCGGGGGGCCTGGGGTCAGAGCCAAAAAGACACAAGAAACAAAAGTTTCACCCCCACTGAGGATTATGTGGCAGCAGTGTCAGTTTCAAATCTCATCTAAGTGAGGCCAAGTTGTTTTGTTGTTTTAGACGTACAAAGATCTACCCGCAGACGTGTAATATAGAGTCAAAGGCAGGTCATTCGCTCTGAGTCACACTTAAACCTCAGCCTGTGAAAATCAATGCTGTAATGAGTCAAGTGGGCATGATACTGAGTACGCCACAGAGCAGCAGAGCTGTCGTCCCTAGCAGCAGCACAGGGAGGTCAGCAGGGACGAGAGAGGGTTGCTATGGTGCTACAGCCTGGCATCTAATAGAGTGATTGATCATCTCGGGCTGAGTACAGCTTAGACTGGAGCTGGCACGGCAGAATCTGCTGACCGGCAAACTCCTGAATCCACATATAGCAACATCTTTCATGTGTCAACCTCTGTGCAACTGATCAACAATCTGTTTTTGTTCCAAAAACTTCAACAGCCTCCACAGATACCACTGCAGCCTTCTACCAGTCCTGAGGAGGAGGAGTGAGGCTTTAAACCCAACAGCATTGTGGTATTCAGCTGAATGATGATGTCTGAGTGTGAAAAATGTGGCACGGGCAGAAAGCAGATGGCTACACATTTTGCTTACAAAGTCCATGACGATGATGTATTCTCACTACAGAGGACAGTCAGCACATTTTGTTGGTTTCTCTTCAGGGTACATGCAATCTCATCCAAGTACACGCCCATTTAGACACACAGAAACATACATGTAAATGTAAACACTCCCTCCCCTCCCACACATACACACACTCATGCATACACACGCATAAGCATACACCTGCAGATTATGGACGGTAATTATTGCACAGAGACCATATTGTGCAGGTTAGAAGGAAGAGTGCTATAACTTATATTGCGATCATAGCCTATACTGTACGCAAAGCAACTGCGTGGTGTCCCATGGTGCAATGCTGCAGCTGATTCTACCTATGGATACTATGTATCCAATGCGTCACATTTCTCTCCTTGAAAAATCAATTTACGTTTCCTGGCACATTTTCGTCCAATACTTTCTAATTCAAATTACGCTCACTGAAATCACAATCTGAAAAGAAAGGTACAAATATAAGACGGCTCGTCCCGTCACTCACCCCGCTCTATGTGATCTCTGGCGGTGTTGAGCTGGTGCTCCGTGCCGATCTCTCCGATCACTATCAGCATGTAGTAGTTGTCTCGGCTGAAAGGCGTTCCTCGCCGGCGTCTCTCTCCGCGGTGCTGAAGTCGCTCCTCGGACCCCGGGAGCAGCGCGCTCAGCCCATCATCCTCCTCCACCACCGGGAGCGCACCTCGGACCGGAATCTCCATGGCAACAACCCCTCGAGCCGACGCCGGGGTTGATTTCATCGCCATGACAACTACCGGTGTGCGCGAGGGGAAGGCGCGGGGGGAATGGGGGGCGGGAGTGGAGAGGAGTAGGGGTGGGGACTCACTGGGAGGGGTCGAGGGGTTCAGGACCACCGAATGCCAGATGTGTTAAAAAGAACTTCCGGTTTGTAAAAAAAGAAAAAAAAATATCTATAGATAGATAGATAGATAGATAGATGGACATGGACAGACAGATAGATAAGTTTGCCTTTGCAAACATTTGTGAAAGAATGGCTCACTGAATTCAAGCATGGTATTGTAATGGTAATGTAATAAGATGCCACTGCTGCAATAAATCAGTTCGTGAAATTTCTTCCCTCCAAGATATTCCATGATCAACTGTAAGTGGTATTATTGCAAAGTAGAAGTGTTTAGGAACCACAGCAAGTCAGCCACCAAGTGGCAGACCATGTAAAGTTACAGAGCGGGGTGTGCGGGGTTACGCGCTATGCTGAGATGCATAGTGCGTAAAAGTCGCCAACACTCTGCTTACTCAGTAACTGCAGAGTATCAAAGTTGGAACTCTGCAGTTTTGGGATAGCTCGCTTTTGGGATAAAGATGAGACAGATGAGTCAAAAGTGGAACTTTTTGAAAGACCTGGGTCTGGCATAAAGCAAACAGCATTTCACACCAAAAATATCATACCATCAGTCAACATGATGGTGGTAGTGTGATGGGGTGGGGAGGATTTGCTGCCCCAGGGCCTGAAGACTTGCCATCATTAAAGGAACCATGAATTCTGCTCTCTACCAGAAAATTCTCGAGGAGATCGTCCGGTCATCAATCCATGATCTGGAGCTAAAGCACAATTGGGTGATGCGGCAGGACAATGATCCAAACACAAATAGGTCCAACACAGAATGGCTCAAAAGACTTGAACCCCATCGAATTTTGACTTGAACCCCATTGAGATGCTGTGGCAGGACCTTAAATGAGCTGTTCATGCACAAAACTCTCAGTATCGTTCAATTGCAGCAATTCTGCAAAGACGAGTGGGGCAAAATTTCCCCACAGTGATGTGAAAGACTGATCTCCAGTTACAGGAAACATTTGGTTCCAGTTGTTGCCGCTAAAGCTGGTGCAATGAGCACAGGGGGCAATTACTCTTTCTAATGGGTGATCCAGTGAGTGTTGGATAACTTGTTTATGTTCATGTCCTTTCATCCTCACACAGTGCTATTTTTCAGCACAGTTGCATGGGAAAATTGCCCATTTTACATTCTACATTCTACATTCTACATTCCATTCTACAATTCAGACGGCCTGTGGAAACATCTATCTTGTTTCCTGATAAGGCAGGCCTACAGTGTGTGATTTTTTTAACATATTGTTAAATTTCATGGTTTGGCATATTTATTTGTTGAATGTCTTTACTCTAATTGGATATTTTAAACTATGTTAAGTTGTAGCTAATAGACTAGTTAGCTCTTAACAGTAGTATTATCAGTGATTTTATTTTATATATTTTAATCTTAAAATGAATCTTTTTAATTTTACAGTTAACCTCAATCTTTAAAATCAATTTAATCTCAATCATTAGCTTGACATTTTAATCTTAAAGTTAATCTTATACTTTGTGTGAACTTTGTGTTAACTATAATGTTACTCCTTAAAATGTAGTAGTAAGCTGTTAGCAGTATAATATTATCAGTGACTTTATTGCACTGGAGGGAGAGGGGGGTTAGGGTTAGGGTTAGTGGTCAGAAAAAAGACTCAAGAGCAGGGATCACCCAGAGAGGAGCAGGTGTAAAATCAAACCGTTTACTCAAAGTCAGGCAGGAGGTCTGTCACAGGAGATCAGTTAGAGAGGCCACAGTACAAAAAAGGGTCAGGCTTACACTCAATATCCAGGTACAATCCAGAGTAGAGGTCAAAAACACAAGGGCAAAACACTAGAAGAAGGCTGGAAAAATGAACAAAGACAACCTGGCAGAGTTAGCTACTAGTGAGATGGTGGTGGTATATATACTGAATGGCTAGTTGTAAATTGACTGCAGGTATGGCTAACTGCAAGGCAGGAAACTTGCATGAAATGACATCACAAAAAGAGCATGAAACTAGACTTAACAAATTAAAACAGGAAGTGAACAGAAAACAAGGAGTCCATGAAAGTAGTCCATAACCATAACACTATACACCTAAAGGGGCGCTCACACTGAAAGCAACAGAGGCGACTTGAGCGACGAGCTGCCATTCATTTTCAATGTACGCTGGCGACGAGGGGCGATTCGGGCGACAGCGGCGACGAGTGACGGGCGACGAGCGAATTGGGCGACGAGCGAATTGAGCAACGCCATGCGAGCAAAAAAAGTTGAGAAAATCTCAACTTTATGCAAATGAGGAGCGACGCGACCGAGGCGACAGCCAAATAAACTCCCGCTGACACATCTGCCCCGCCCCCTCCGTCGCTTCTATTGCTTCCATCGCGCCTGCAGAAAACTGCAAATAAAACTGCAGGCGACGTGAAGGGAGCGAACCGAGCGACCACAGGCGATTTTGTCGCTGTCAGTGTGAGCGCACCTTAAGGTGTATAACTTCATTACTGGTAGCTGTGGTTTATCACCATTTTGGCCCATGCTGTCTTAATTTAGGTTATGAAGTTTTATTTTCAACTTTGCCTGATGGCTTATTTGGCAAGACACTAACCACTAGCATGCAGCTAACACTGAGATAATTTTCACTTTTTGAGATATACAATACTTTGGACTATGGGCTGTTCAAGGGGGAATTAGGGTCTAAACTAAGCCAATTTTTTATTTTTTATTTTTTTGGGTTGTTGTTTCCAAAATGTCCCTTTCACAACATTATACAGGGTCATATGAGCAGGATGAAGTGGAGGACAACCCCACTTAAATTCAGTTCACCCACCTGGCAAAACTGTACTGTACTGGACTGTATAGGCCTCATTTATAATAAGCATTATCAAACTGATGTTAGTTTTATGAGGTTAGAATATTTCAAAAGAAAATAAAAAAACACCAAAATAATGCTTATCTAAAAACATCTTTGATGGTGGTAGCTATTTTAACCCATATCAGTAGGACAATAGTGTTCCTAAAAAGTTAAAGAATTAGAACTCCATTACCTGGTGTCAGGTCAGCCAGAGTAAGCTGAATGTCCAGTTAGTGTTAGATATGTATGCTGTCAAAAAACACTTTTCCTCTCTTTGATTGGTTTGCCGCCTTCTACTTCAATATGAGGTTGAATATTGATGTAGGACTTTCTCAGATCAGAAATGCTGCCCAGTCAGGTTTGTGTGAGTGTGTATGCTATACAGTTTGTATAACGTGCAGGGCATTACGTTACATACAAAACATACTGTCAACGCGGTGAATATAAACTGAAGTTGATGAAGTTAACACTGTTCTCAGAGTGACTGACTCAATCTGACCTCTGTTACAATTAGCATTGTAGCCCATCATTCTACCATCCATCCATTTTATATAGACACTTATACCTAATCAGGGTTACTGTAGGTTGGAAGCTGTCCCAGCATGCACTGGGCTGAAGGCAGGGAAACATGCCGGACACAGAAAATACACAGAGAAACACACTCAGGGCAGTGACCAGTTCACCTGCCATCCATGGTTTTGGATTGAGGGAGGAAACAAGATTAAGGAAACCTATGCAAACACAGAAAGAACGTGGAAACTCCACACAGAAAGGATCAGAGCAGAGATTCAAACCTGAGGCCTTATTGCTTTGTGCTAACTACTAACCCTCTGTGCTGCCTCCACTATAGCATAATTGAAAAAGAAAGAAAAAAAAGAAAGAAATTGAAGAAGCCTGAAAATTTTAGTATGCTGGTGCTCCTTTTTAGACACTTAAAGATGTTCAAAACCTTAATGTTATTACAGCGATAAGAAACTCTCCCATACAGTTTGAAATAGTTTTGCAGGATTTGTAAGAAAAAGTCTGAACAGAGGCATTTAGGATTACTCTAACCTCAAACTTAACCAGGCAGCCTTATAGCTCTGCTGCTCCCACTCATTCTCCATTTAGGATTCAGTTGATGTATGAACCTAGTAAATCTTGTGCACAGAATGTGGAGAACTTATTAAAATAATCTCTAGAAAATTAAAAGGGCTGTTTCTCTGCTGCTCAGATTTCTTGAGTTTATGCATGCACACGCGTAAGGACACACACACACACACACACACACACACACACACACACACACACACACACACAAAGACAGAGAGAGACACAGTGCTCAGACCAGCCTTAAAATAGCCTCTTTCTTCTCTGAGAAATGTTCCTAATTCAGCTTCTCTCCTGGTTAACCTTGAGCTTGGCACATTTTAGTATGTAACAGAGGGTGTCTCAGCATAAACTGTCGGCCCCACGCTGAGGAGATAATAAGAAGGTCTAGAGCCCACTTCTCCTCTTCTGATGGGCTTAAAGAGCAAGCCTGAACTTTTTACTTATCACTGATCTGACATATTACAGGCCTGGAGATAGCTGTATAGTCGAATAGGACTTTTTTGTCCTAGGCTAGTCATGTTTAATTAAAGTTTATGATGAGAAAGATGGCAAATGGTTTTACATTGCTTAACCGAATTCAGACTAATAAAGTTGCCCCATTTGCTTTACTTTCAGCACTGTTTACTCTTATTTGCTGCTGTAATGTCAAAATTTATCATCGTACCAAGAATTTCAGGGATCATTTTTTGTAAGTTTCATCATGTAGATAAACAGGCCAAAGCTAAATGTATCAATACATTAATGAGTCTGTTGGTATAACGAGCAGTTTGGAGTACTACTGTAGCGATGAGTGTGAGAGATAGACAAAATGAGACACAGAGTAAGGTGAAAATAAAATGACGCGTGGAGATATAAAAGCAGGAATCTGTGCTGCAGGTTTCTCTCTCAGCACAGTACAGTGAGTCAGCACTTCACCCCAGACTGCATTCACACTACAGCCATGCTTCCCTCTAGTGGCAGGACGGGTGACATCCACATTCACCCCAACTGGTTTTGAGGATGCCTGCTTGTTAATTTAGTCACAGTATGTGAGATATTTAGAATAAAAACACATTTAGTTTGAGTCAACCATTTATAGCAGAGTTTAGAACATATTTTAAGACTTCAGCAATTTAATTAAGGTGAAATTAGTTTTTCAGATTGTTATTTTTTTTGCAGGGTGAATTTTTCTGTTCAGCCCACATCATTATAGGTTACATAACATTTTCTTGGATAGCCTGTATAATGTCATCTATGTCTCTACATCCACCTTGAATTCACCAGTCTAGTGGGCTAAAGAGAATTTTGACAGAACTATTCTTACATCTGCAGTTTAGTTTTGCAAAACACAGAAACATCATTTCAACTAGATTAAAGATAGGATTGTAATACCAAATCTAAATCCCCTCTGAATGATCAGAATATAATTAATTACCTTTGAAATGCCCAGTTCTCAGGTTTAATCCAATTTGATATCTGATAACCGGCAGCCACAGTGACAGTGAGTTCAGATTTTCTGTGCTTGCACTGTATCAGGCCTCCATGTGAGCATGAGTTAGAAGACCTGAAATATGAAGGAAAAAAAAATCAAACTTCAGTCTTCAGTGATGATGGAAAAGCTCTTTTACCAGAAGAATGCCTCTGGGTACATACACTGAAAATCGTTCACTCTAGCATGTATGATGAATGCAACACGGTAATTTTCTTTTCTTTCTTTCTTTATTTGTTTTTTTTATTTTTCCCAGCAGCATGTTTACTCTGAAGTTTCTTTTTGTGCTTGTGTACCGAGCCATGAGCATCACCAGGACTTTCGAGATTATGGGTTTCTGTCCCAGTCATAGCTGTTTTATCAGCCACTAGATTGGACAAATCAACCGCTCAGTTCTGAATCATCAGGTTGTATGTCGTCGGTGGATCTTTGGTGCCTATTGCAAATGTTCATTGATCTGTACATATACCTGCAGTAGATGATTTCTGCTGTCATAAAATAGTTATTGCTAAAACATATCTTCGCTGTAGAGCATGACCCTTTTCAATTAAACACATTTGACAGAAAGATTACACCCTGACACTGACACTATGAATATATTACTATAACAGAAATATGTAGTTCAGTTACATGTTAAAGTGGCTTACAGATTGGAATAGTGTCTGTTGTTAATTTCAGTTTATGATTGTCACTTACTTCAGGGTTGCAGAAAAGATCACATCAGCACAACACTCCTTTAAAATTACTTTTGAGGTATTATTATATTTCTAATAAACAAGTAAGACCAGCTTCTAGTGCATTTTACCTTGCTTGTCCACGTCAGATTTCATGGAACAGGAAGAGGATGGTGTTATTTCAGTGAAAGCAGAGATAAAAACTAAAAGTTCTGGAAAGTTTCTGGCAGTGGTAGATGTATATGGAGCCAACAGGCAAAGGAAAAAAATAACTTCTGGTATGTTTATCCTACTCAATAAAACCAAAGAGAAAACTAATGTACCTGTATTGATGCCATGAGAGGAAGAAAAAGGGTTTATGGTAAAGTTTTTGGGACACACACTAACATACCTCTGGGTTCAGATAGCAGCCAGCTGTCTCAACCACGCTCTTGTTTTTTGACAGTAATTATAACAATTACTTGACAAAGATACAGTATCTTATTGTGTGTATACTTGGGTAGCTGTCATGTCTGGTCCGGTTGTCAATAGCTGTGGCTGATGGGATGAGGCTGGGTTATTCTGAGCTCCAGACGGCCAAACAGAGAGGCGAAGTCTGGAGACAGACAGAGCGACAGAAAGACAGATGGTTGAAGCAGCAGTTTGGGTTTCAGTGCAGATTCCCCACAGACGGTGTCTGGGTCATGGGCACAAGGTAGAGGAGAACCAGCTTGGTCACAAAAGTCTGCTTGTCCTTTCTAGCCTGTAATGTCTTCTCTCTGCTTCTTAAAATAGACTGGAGGACATTGACTGATAAGTGTGAACCCAATTTTTTTTTCTTGTCATCACCTCCTACTCTACACATGCTGCTGAAGAAAGATGAAAGGGAAAAGAGAGAAAGATGGGGAAAAATGCAATTTTAAAGTGACCTTTTGATCAGAGTGAGACTTTAATTTATCTTTATTACATTTCCTTATTAAAGTTAAAATTCCAAATCAGTAGGACAAATTAATAAGCAACAAGCAGTTGCTACAGGAGAGTAATAGCAAATACATCATGTTTGCCTTACATTTAAAATTCACTATTCTCACTGAATGGGATCATATTTCTTTCCAGCAGACAGAAAATATAATTTGTTTGTTTGGATTGAAAATCAGTTGAAATTATTCAGAGGCAACAATATATTCACCCACTACTGTCCCAAAACTGAAGCAGGCCTGCCTTCTCCATCTCCACCCAAAACTGGTTCATATGAGACAAGCATAATAATGCCATGACACAAAGGTATTAACTCAGAGCATTTACAGCAAGACTCAGAGTACATACTTTCAAAAGCAAGAGTTAGAGTATATTGTACAGTACATAATGACTGTGAATTAATATGCAGAATGTGAAAAACATCAAAAGATGGCATGAAGCAGAAGCTAATCAAACACAAATTATGTGTTTTATACCATTTAGTTTACATGTTTACTAGGCCTACATTTAAAGTTAAAGTTAAACTGACTATGAGGAATGGACTCACCAGGGTAGAGGTGTTAACACTGTTACCTTTAAATAAGAATTGGTGTTCTTCCACTTCAGCAAATTAAACTCTACCTGTACAGATTCATAATGAAATCTCTTTTATGCTATGCAAGGTGTACGTTGCAGCACATTTGATGTGGTGAATTGCCGCTGTCAGGTGAACACCTACATATCTCCAGATTGTCAACAAGAAAAATAGCCTTCTTTCTCAGTCCACAGAAGATCATGCAACATTTCAACTTAAGTCAGTGTAGAATATGAAAATTATTCAAAACTAGAGTTACAAGGTGACAACAGCAAAATGTTTTTGTAAATAAGGCAAGTCCTGGTGTGGGTTTGTATGGTTTAGTGAGCTGGATTGCTTTATTGTTTTAAGAGTTGATGTATGACCTGTTTTTACTTCACCTGACAAACTTAATTTACATAAAGTGATAGTAAATTCTACCTTTGTACCTTGGGGTTTTTCCAGCTGTTCTACTTTTACAAAAACTGTCTCTGGAAACAACCTCACAGGACAGAGGCAACAGGCAGTGCTGAAAACTGGGAAGACCTTTCAACTGAACAGAGTCTGAAAGTGTGCACATGATTTCTGTCACAATTCTGGTCTCTCTACTCGTTCCAAGTTGGAGTTCAGGTTCATGATAAGATGGGTGGATGGTTCTGGTCCTGACACAGCACTTTAGTCACCCTTGAGATACCATCCACCAACATCTACCCTGTTCATCTCCCTTCCTCCAGGTATAATCTATCATCACAGTCCCCAAACTGTTTTGTCTCCAACCTCGACATTCTGTGTGTCACAAACTTAAAGCCCTAAGAGTTGATGATTTAAGGCTGTTTATCAAACCACTCTGGGTTGTTGGGAAGCTGCAGTCTCTCTCCAGAGTCTTGTTGTACCAAGGGTCAGGTCAGGGTGGCCAGATGTTTGGTCACATCCATCAGCACTCCTGACTCCTCAAGTGGACCTGGCGGGGTAAACTGTGCTCTCTTGAGACAATATCACCTTGTAGTCAGGCAGGAATTAGGTGGCCTTAGAGATCTCAGCTCCTTCTCTGTTGCTTCATGTCAGAGCGGTAGCATTTCTCTGCTCAGTTCATCAATCCTTTCCTTCCCCTTCCTTCTAAATTTTTACTATAATCTTTCTCTCTGTAGGATCAAAGGAACAATCAAGGAAAACTGTGATCAAATAAAACAGAACTACTATCATCAGCTGTTGGTGTACAGACAGAAGAGCTTGAGTTTGCTGCCATGCAATCTGCAGAACACTTCAGATTCTACTTTCCCTTGCCTCTATGTGCAAAATAAACATATCTACTCCAGGGCCAGGTTACAAGGTGGCTTGCTCCTGAAGGATGTTCTCCTGCAAACAGGATATTCCACACCTGCTTCCCCTCTACAAAATTCTTGCAGACACAAAAGTCATGGCCAAAGTAGAGGACAAAGGGACCCTTGAAGATTTTATGGCTGGTAGGACTGAAGAAATTTTCCTAAAGGAAAGGTGACTGGGAAGGTATTTTTTCCTCACTCTGGAAACCTACCTCCTCTAGACCAATTGTTGCAGTTTGCATTCATTTTCAATCACAGCTCATGCAAAACTTAACTCTGTCAACAACTGGATTAAAGTGCTGTATTTAGAGCCAGTATTTGCTCATGTAGTTGTGTGATAATCAAGTTTGACTTTTAAATCAAAGTCTAGGGCATTGATTTTCCAAGACCAGGCAGGAGAAATTTAGCGTGGATACACACTCAGATGAAAGGCTACTTGTGGTCTTTGAGCAAAGTTGATTCTTTCAGATTCACTGAACAGCAACAGTGTAATCAGAATTAAATGGCAACTAATTATGTCAACAAAGAGAAAAGTTGCCAAACGAGGGCAGCTCCTGTTAACACACAGAATGGTACCTACAAAATCAGTAATATTTTACTTTAAAGTGAAAGAATCAAGAAGTTCTCTGTCAAAAATGTCTCAGTTGTTTAAAATTTAACGACTTAAAGCTTACAAACCTAAAGATCTCCTGTAACACTTTATTACACAATGCAATCAAGAGCATTGTTAGGCATCTTTCTTCCAATCTATCTGTAGTTTTTGTAATCTAAAATGTGCTGTTGCTCAGGCCTATCCATTAAAGACTGTACCAATGTAAGAAGGTAAGTGAGAGTCAGATTTCGATGAAAGCCAAAGCATTTTTATTAGATACTATATTCAATATTGAAATACAAAAGGCACTGAATTCTCTTCTCCCAATACAACGCATACAGAAATGTATGAATTAAGACAAATCCTTTTTAGTCGATATGATTGAATATTACATATAACTATTATCTCTTGCAAAAACATCGTTCTTTATCTCTGAATTTGCATTTATTCTTTAGAACTGTTAATATCTGTTACATCAAAATCAATACTTTAAAAGTATACATCATATAAACATAAGTATGTCTTCCAATGTAAGAAATCACACAGAAAATATACATCAATCCACAAATAATTTAGAGCTTGGTGGTAATCTATAAAAGGCAAGACTGAATTTACCAAAATGCCTAAATCAAGCAATCTGTAACGAAAACTGAAACTGCAAATTATTTCAATACCTTAGCTGCATATGATGTTGAAAGAATGGTGTGGTTAAAGAGAGGGATGGACTTATCAAATTCATACTGTTCTAGTAGAAATTCCATTTCAAAACCACAGTTGGCAAGCTTCACAGACACAGCGGGAATTTCGGAGATCTTTTTCTACTTCAGATGTATTTCAAATGTTCCAAACTGAATGCACCACAGCATTGAAAAGTAAGGCAATCTATGTGCAAAATTAATTCCTAACATATCTATCGTTAGTAGTGAATGAGCAGAATAAGCTTTGGATTGTATTGTCTCAGCTCATCAAGGCAAAATGTTTAAAATGTTTAAAACTGCAGCTGTATGTACTTAACATAGTTTATGTATTTCATTAGACTTGTGATATGTTTTCCTTTTCCCAGGTAATATTGTGTTGGTTTCCTTAGGAACCACTGACCATCGTTGTGAACAGGAGAAATAACTTATCAAGGCTCTGTTCAAAGATTTGGTTAAAGCTGCTTCATTAACCATACTTAATTTACTACTGATTAAAAAAAATCAGTTTAATGCCTTAGCCATAACAATTCTAGTCTGTATTCTAATTTAAGGTAAATTTAAATGTATTTGTGATCTGCCTCCTTGCATCAAACTGACTGAGGTATAACTTTTGGGCCTTTTCTGTAAATGTGATCATGACTTAAACACCAGCTAATTTTTGATTGCTATTTTAAAAGGTGTGGTTCCTCTTGGTACAAGACAAACTATGGAGGGGAGTGGATTTGCTTTAAATTTGTCCACCAAATATTCTGAAACAACACTGGTCTCTCAAATTTCATGGACACAATTCAAGGCACACTTACAGACAAGCAAACATGGTACCTCAATCTGAAAGTGATGGGACTGTCCTTTCTTTTGAAATGCTATTTGATATTTTCTCTTTCCTTTGCAGGTAACAAATATGACCCCACATTTAAATAGATAATTACAGTAACAATAACATCCAAACTTCTCAGACTAGTAGACGCAGATTATGATTAACTTCATACATGCTACCCTCCATTCAGCTACTACACATGCTGTTTGTGGAATTACTTGTTCTTCCTCTATATACTGAAATTGCCAAACTGGATTCAACAAACACAAATGCTGTGCAAGACTGAAAAAGATATCATCAATGACTAACACAAACACTTCATCTTATTTATATTACAGGGTCAGGGTCGACCATTGATGAGGGCACATGTGCACCACACACACATTCACATATGCATCTGTGCATCTGTGCAAATGCATGCACACACACACACACACACACACACACACACACACACACACACACATACAAGAGCCTTGGAGAAAGTGCGCAAAGACAAATTACACTGAAGAGCATTGCCAAAAAGCACGCGCGCGCGCGCACACACACACACACACACACACACACACACACACACACACACACACACACACACAACAAAGCCAAGACACACTACAATTGCAATCAGTCAACTTCATTCATGCATTCCACCCCAAAATGCGCTTAGTGAGGGACTTTGCCGTCCACTGCCCTTTAACTGCTTTAGACCCGAACCCAATAGAGCCCGAAGACGCAACCTGTGTGTCAGGCTCTGAGGGACATATTCTGAACGTGAGAAGCCAAGTTAACATGGGAAATTACATTTGCATCAACTGCAGGGGTGGAAGGAGAGGGCTGTTAGCGTAGCCTCACCCAGCTCAAGGTCTATAAATTACCAAGTTAGGTGATGAAATGCAGCCGATCAGTCCAAATGCAAGAGTTTTGGTACCAGTCATATTATCATCCAGAAATTTTTCCTGAATGTTATTATGGTGCAGCCAACCTAGATCTCAATAAACTTTAACTTCCACATCGACTCAATAAGGAAACTTAGTTTGGCTTGTCATCTAGACTTGATAATCTATAGACCTTAATCTAACCCAGCCTGGCCCAGTTAACACGAGTTTGGCTTAGTCCAGTCTGGTATTAATTGTTCCCCTGGAAAGTTCCCTGGGCAGCAGAGGAGGCAGCAGAGGAGGCTGCTGAGGCGGCGGCCGACTGGAAGGTTTTATTGCTGAGAACACCCTGGGAGAACTCCTGCTGGGCTTTCTGGAAACTGGCCCCAGTCCGACGGTACTGGCTGTGGACCTGAGGAGGAAGAGATTGTCAGCAAATGGCTGGGGTTGGTTTTGAGAGGTCTGGGTGGTTGCACTTGGGAGAGAACACAACATCTAGTGCCACTGTTCATGAAATAAAATCTCCATTCATCTTCCCAGGTTACTGGGCTACTTACTGGGCTGAACTTTCCAATGAACAACTAAGAAGGACTATACCAGTGGTTCTGCAGGTTTGGCATAACATCTACAAAATGTATATACATCCTGTTTCTGCTAATCTTTTCCCAAAGAAAGCAGCTGTATCCAGCCATTTGGTCCATTCATTTCACTACAATATGAAAATGAACTTTCAGAGACTTAAAACTTCAAACCAGTATTCCCTCACTGTAACATAGTCATCTACATTAGTCTTCCTGAACCAGCAGCACTATTGTGTTTTAATGACTTAAGTGAAAGAGTCTCTCCACCGGAAAATCCCAGGGAAACATTTGTTTTACACTGCCATTCATCTGTTCTGTGGTTTAGAATGGCGACAACTTTGATAGCCACAGACACAGAACATTTTACAATAGGTGGTGCAATGTGGTGCAAACTATATGTTGACAAATATTCAGTACTCCTGTATGATTTGCAGGATGGTTTGTTGCAGTGTAAAATACGGGTAGATTGTAGTGACTGGGCTAAACATTTAAAATCAGTGATATGGTCCTTTAAAGGTGTAACAAAGCACAAAATGGTCATAACATGTCTGCAAGGGCAGGATAAGGTTGTTGATTATTCTCTCTTGCCAGTTATACTGCAAGTGAGGCCAGAAAGTGAGGTCCCACTAACTTTCTGACCTGTACTCCATTTTGGAAAAACAGAACTTCACCTCTTTGTTGTACCCTCGTGTAAGTAGAATATCTGCTCTAAATGGCCTTTTTGTTCTGCTGTGAAAAGTTATTATTTTTGTCCATTACAGTACCAGCACCAGTACAGTAAATGCACATTTTTTTTGTCTTAAACAACCCACCAGTAATTACATCAAATAAAGAAAGGTTAAGTTAACATGGAAATGTAAGCACCTATTCAGTGCAGTCTGATGTGGATTTCTTTGTGGAAAACTCACTGAGCTTTGAAAGCAAACATTAACAGTGGGAACAAAGCCTCTCCCTACCTATCCTGTACTGAAATTTCAAAATTCACATAGTAATTTTATGGCCACCTTATTTCTATATGTAAATAGAAAACACCAAAATTATTTTCTGCTGAGACTAATAACACAGATTATTCCAATACAAAAACAGTTCACAGTTGCTTCAAGCAGCACATTTTACACTTTAAGACATTAAAAATTAAATTTGGAACAGTCCTCACCATCTTGAGCAGGATGACTGACAGCACAGCGCAGACAGTGAAGAAGCAGGCCACCACTATCATGATGGCTCCTACTGCCTTGTTTTTGCCGATGATGGTGAACGACGCAATCCAGCCACTGTGGTGAAGCAAAGATGATGAGTTGAAGGTTGTTACAAAACAGTTTGAATAAAAGTGTAGTTGACTGTCCATGGCATAATGTAATCGGGTCAAAAGGCACCGTAGATTTAGCATGAGAAGACTGTGGTTAACAAGCAGCAAGAAAGCTGAGCAGATGAAGGCAAAACAGAAAGGAATGTTTATTTATTAATTTATTGTAAAACTGTGATGAGTTTTTAAATTAATGGTTTTTATTTTTATATATTATGCTCCTCATATTGGCTTTTACAGTTTGGGCCCCTGGGCTTTGCCAGGCACTGCCAAAGGCCTTTAGGCTGGAAATAAATAAATAAATAAATAAAATGATGTATGACTGTTTTCAACTTTATTTTAAACTGTTCAAAGCCATACATCACATACAATAATGTTTTTAAAGAGTAAATAAAAAAAAAAAAACCATTAGTTATAAAAGACCATTATACAAAAACAAATCTCTAAAAGTGACTTTTAAGAGGTGATTAAAAAGATGGCACCAATTTAACCAACTTTAACTCCTTTAAGCATCTAACAGCCCTGAGGTCACCTGTTTCCTTCAATCTACACCAACGTATGTCTGTACTGACACAATGGCCCGGCATGGGGACCCTGAACTGCTCTCTGGCTGAAATGCTGGCTTCTATTCATTGATGTTTTATTGTCTATAAAGTACTTTGGACAGTACTTTACCATTATTCACGAGTTTATTTACAAGTTTGTGAAGACAGCGCAAAGAGTTGGCGCAGGAAGAGCAGAGCAGAGAGAGAGAGAGTCAGCTGCAGAAACTTACAGAGTCACCAGTGGACAGAGAGGCAGCAGGCTAGAGGCTGAAGGATGGAAAAGTCTCTGTCACAAGAGATGGCAGGAGGCAGAAAATGAGGAGAGAAGACAGCCACTTATAAGCCAGCCAGTGTACTCCACTCACTCAAGGAACCACAGGGAAATAGAGGATAACATCCCTACATTTAAAATGCTGAATACAGACACGAATACAAACACCTTCGATATTATCACTTATTTTTATAGAATATTCATTTGAATGTGGCAGTTTTCTTGCCACACTACTTTCCCCCTTGTGAAAGCGAAGAGTGAATTTTCCAGCTTCACTCTGATAAATAACTAAATGGCTGGTTATGTACAATGTCATGCTCTTTTAAAATGCAAAATACCGTATAAAGTAGCACTTACAAAAGATAAATAAAGCCTATATAAATAAATACCTATTTCTGATAAGAAGCAAAAGGTCTTGCCATAACTTTCTCCATTGTAACACAGAGCCCAAATTACAGCATGTTACAGAGACAGTGTGACCCACCTGTTGCCCCAACCGGGTATGCCCACGGCCTGAAGGATGAAGACCGCCACTTGGAAGAAAAACACAATGAAGAAGAAGAAGAAATTGAAGGAGCTGTCGGTCCTAAAAGGAGAAAACAAGAATGAAAAAACAGTGAACACATTAAGGGTTTCTCTCAAAAATTCAATGAACCATTCATCTCAAGTAACAGAATACATAGCAGCAAAACTTGAATAACATGATGCCTTTTTTTTTTTCTTTTAAGGCACATTTTCTTTGTCTTACAGTGGTATTTTGGGAAATGGATTACACAGTAAACCAAAGCAAAAAAGCCTGAAATAAACTCCAATGTGTTTCTCATAATGACAGATGTTTAGTTGGAATGGGAACACGGCAGTTATACAAATAAACCAACATTCAAGTTTGATCAATTCTAATGATATGAAATATAATTAGTCCTGACAGTTATCTGCCCAGCAAGAGGACCCTGTTCTTGAAAGATTATCCAGGTATTTTATTTGAAGTTAGCAGCCTTAATATCATCTCGGGGAAACAGGCACTGAAAAGCCATTTATTGGTTTATTTAACAGAACAATGTTTGTCATAATAGCATCCCATAAGTTAGCATTAGCAACTTAAGGGACACAATCACAGATTTCCAGAAAAACAACCACTTTCCAGAGGGAGACTTACCTGAAGGCCTTGTAGACGGGTCGGTACCAGCAGAGGAAAGAGCAAGGAGCAAATAGGATGAGCCAGAGGATGGACAGGCCGAAGCTCGAGCCATTGGCAGAATCAGTGGTGAAGAATGCCAGGCACGCCAGCAAGTTGAGGAACAGAGTCACACAGTGGACTAGAGACACAGAGGGCAGACATCAATAGTAATACTATCAATACTACCAATAATCATAATTCACTGTGGCACACAATAAGGTGTTATATAGCAGGCTGCCAGACAATTAACAACATTTTAACACCTATTTTTTTATACTGCTACTCCTACAACTGGTACTACTACTAATATTAATACTACTACTAATATTAATAATGATGATAATAAAGTAGGCCTAATAACAGTAATAATAAGAAGAAAATAAGAAAAATATTTACTTATATAGCACTTTTCTAATGGTTACCACCAAGAGCTTAAGACAAACGATAAAAGTAAAACAATACTGACATTAAAGACAACCTAAAGGGAAAAAAGTAACATGACTTTATGTTCAAAGCCAAACCATACCAACACGTTGTCTGGGTAATGGTAAATGAATCTCGGTAATTATAACACAAAAATAAATGCTGAACATGGCTCAACACACTCAACAAAACACTGCACTAACATCAAACATCACTATTTACAGAAACCCTCACATTCAGGTGTACGCATTCTCTGCATGCAGTGACTTCTGGCTGCCACAAGGTGGCAGATTTTCCTCAAGCAACAGTGGGTAAAATGACACGAGACAAGCACTCAGACACAAACATGCCCACTAGGTCTGGACATCTAAAAACAGCACTAAACCGGGTTTTAATGCACACTGCTTAAAATCCAAATACATAAAAAAACATGTATACTTTATATTTATACTGATAATGACAACTCAAGTATTTTACATTATGGTATTTTTTACTGAGGAAGTTAAACCAGCATGTTCTGATTCTATCCATAAAAAGGAAAGACAGCATGCAAAAGACATACATAAGGAAGGCATGGTCAAACAGTGACCATGACCTCCCTCATGACTGGCAAGTCCCTGGGTTGTTTGTGTGTGTGTGTGTGTGTGTGTGTGTGTGTGTGTGTGTGTGTGTGTGTTTTGCTTTTTGAGTGCTTGATGTGTGGGGGACTTTTTGACCTCTTGATCACACTGTGGTGAGCCAATCAGTTTCACTTTGTACATCAAGATATCAAAATAAAATCACATCATTCCCCAAAGGTTCATCACATAAGATCCAGCATACAGCTTAGGGTCCTTTTGTCCTAATGGTGGCACTATAGTCAGCCAATCAGGTTTATATTAAAAATGCCTGAGTTCAGTGTCAAGATCTATCATTCCAGTTTCGTCAAAATAAGCAGCAGAAGCACAAAAAAAAATATATATATATATATAAACATAACATAAACATAATGGAAACATACAAAGATACAAGGATACACGGAAGTTTATTGGTCATTATACAACAGGTTGTATAATGAAATTAAAATGTGGTTCCCTCTTGATTGATAAAACATGGGGCCAGGTATATAGTCCCCTCTCCAATCTTTTTTGGTGGGGGACAAAAATGTATAATTTAGACACCTGGCATCAGTACTTCACATTTCCAGTGATAGCCCCAGCTCTCATATTCACACACTGTCTGTGTGCACCTCAGCATCTACTGCTTATTCGATACTTTAGCATACTTACATGCACTGCCCAAGCTAGTGCTTAAACATCCACCAACAGTACAGCAGCTTAGTGTTCCTCCCACATCTAAAAGTAATACATGATTTTAGCGTACTTACACATCCAGAGATAGTACATCATCTTGCAGACTCTCTGATATTCCAAGGGGATTTCCTCTGAGAAGTCTTGGTAGAAACATGGTTTGATGGGGAAGCTCTTAGGAAGCGGGGGCCAGTTGTTCTCTTTGCCTGTTGAAACAGAGACAACCAATCAACCCTGCTGGAGAGGAAGAGCATGTTTAGAAAACTAAAACATCTAAAACCCAACAAAATCCACACGCTCTGAATATAAGGAAAAGTCATAATCAAATGTTAATCTTAACTTTGTCTTGTCTTTTAACCACTGCTTAAGAGGGAATCACAGGTTATTTTTTTAAATAGCTATTTTTTGAATACTTAGTGAACATCAGGTGATGGATGTTTTCACAAAATATGTTTTGCAATAAAGCCCTTCAAATATGTTTTCACTTCACAATACATTTCTGAGGATTAAAATTGGCTTCATCAAGTGTCTGTGAATTGATACCGCCTGCATGTTCAGGTAGGCATGATAATAACTGGTCTTGTCTCTCACACATTACCATTTAGAAATGTTATGAAGGGGAAAACTGAGGAGAACAGAGAGAAATAGATAATGTGTCTGTTCCTTATTTGGTAAAGGTGTTAGAAGCAATTTATATTTTGAAGTGCAAACCATTACTACAAATGCAACATGACAGTATCCTTGTACTGTCATGTTCAAGCCAGACATTTATGGTGGACTTTTATGGGCTACTGCTGAAAAGGAAATATACCATGCTGACTGCTTTGAAACCATATGGTTTACTTCAATACAGCCATCTAGTTATACTACAGCCAAGAGATAGATAGATAGACAGACAGACAGACAGACATAGACAGATAGACAGATAGATAGATAGATAGATAGATAGATAGATACACACATGCACACCATGTTCATCCATCCTACTAGAATCCAGCATATTACAAGAAAATGTTGATTTAACACAGATGAGAATAGATTTTGCTTTCCTCATGGATGCAGCAGTATACATTGACAAATGCAAGCTAACAGCAGCACAGATCAGCTATAGTGAAGAAAGAGAAGTATGAATAAAGACCTCCAGGGCTTCTGCTCTGTATTTCCTGCTCTCTGCGGTCCAATTCGGCAGCTTTCCTCTCCAGCTCCTCCTGCTGTCTCAGCAGGTTGGCCTGGGCTGCAGCTGCTGTCGCCTGAGCAAGGAGAGTCAGAGAAGCTTTGTTCACAAAATTTAAATAACATATACAGGAATGCGTCTTGGCGGCATTAGTAAACTAAAGATGTAAACAACTCCAGAGCTTCAAAGCACATGACGCTTTGACACACAGGGTCTCTCTCTCTATATAGGGCAGTGAACGCATATCTGTCTGCATGAACATCCATTGATAATTTGACATCTAAACATTCAAAAACCTAAAACATGAGAGCCAGTGTGAGGGTACACAGAGAGAACTCAGCAGCCTTTCTTTGTGTTACAATGTGTGTTTCCAAAACTGTTCAAAAATGCAAATTTGTACGTTTCCAAGACAACAAGTAGGGCCAAAATGAATATTTATGACCACATTTTGATTCAATGTCTGACTTGACAGAAAAACAGTGCACACAGCTGACCTGTGGGCCTCTTTATGTATCTATGTGATTAGAAGTGGACCAAGGCAACTGATTATAATATTGTGTAAACTGAGCAGATGTTGCTTGTGTAGCCATGTAGCATACTCAAGTAGCCCACTCCCATCCAAAAAGACATTACAGGTAGACAGAGCAAATGGCTCGCTGTAGCAAGATCCAGTTTAGTAGCTGTGATAGTGCAGAACTTCAGAATGTTCATAATGTGGTAATTAAAAGTAGCCAAAGAACTGTTGTTACTCAGTCCATTTAAACATGGTACCTTGAGTTGTCATAAGTAGTTACATTCCACTTAAACAGATAAGCAACAGGCTGGCAGACCGGATGCCGTCTCTCACCTGCGGGCTGGGCTCTGTGGAGGGCTGTAACACCGCAGGCTGGTAGGGAGAGGTGGCAGCTGGTGTGGTGTGAGTCGCTAGACTGTCCTGAAAAATAATAAAAAAATAAAACAATGACAATAAAGGCAAGAAGGAGGAGGAAAGGGAGACTGAGGTCAAGCAAACTGATATAAGCAAGAAAAAAGGTGGAGGATGAGGAAGAGAAAACAAGAGGGAAGGACAAAGAAAGACAGGAAGAAAAATCTTCAAAGCAGTGTTACAAAATGTTCTAAAACAATAAAAGAGAAATGTAGTGATGCAGATTTCTGATGGCTTACCGTGGGATGGGCAGGGAAAGGGTTGTACTGGTCGACTGGCTCTATGTTTGAGTTGGTCACTTGTGTGACTGAAGGGTCCTGGAACACAACAAAACATAACTCATCATCAGTCATTCATCACACAATCATACAGTTTGTATATCTGGACCTAGGAAGGGTTCCACTGAGGCCTTGACTGTGGAGTTAGGAGTTGAGTTAGGAGTCACTAGGGACTGAACCTGGGACCTTGCTTCAACAGCACTTTCCAGTATTACTAAAATACACACAACATTTTGCAATATTTCAAGAGGCAACAGACAATTGTGTCATGAGAACTTTCATTTCCTGAACTGAAACAAAAAAGGTGGTCTAACTCAAGGTAAACTGTCTTAAAGGACACTCCCGAGATCCAGGCCAGTGTGTTGGCCAAGACACCACGTAAAGTCTGATAACTTCCAGACATTGTTGCAACAACCTCCAAGAGGGTCATGATGAATTATTACCAGAGAAAAACTCCCCTCTTGACCAGAGTTTAAGAGCTAGGTAAGGAGTACTGGCAAACATTAATTAACTCAAATACTTTGGCTCATTCAGAATATGAGAATACTGTAAAAGGTTGAGACTGTTCTGAGAAATGCTGAGAATAAACCCTTAGCCTCTGTGTTCAGACACCTGTGGACTAATCAAGGCTGAGGAAATTAGCCTAACAGATAAGAGAAGCCACCGTCTGACCCATATGCAAAGTCTGACAGGTGAGAATATGACCTAAAAATACAGGCTTCAGAGTACCTATTATTGTCCTCGTGCAAAATTCCATCACTTTTTTTTAATTTATCAAATTTCCTAACTTTCCCTATCTGAGAATCCAATGATATTTCAAACCATTCATTACCAGTATCTCATCTGCCGGGTAAAAACACAAAAACCTGCACTGGTTGAATATATAATTATCTTTACACACATACATAGAAGCCTTTCTTCAAAGGGCTAGGCTTATGAAGAAAATATCTTAAACTTCATAAAGATTCTGTATCTGACTGACAGAACCCAACCTGACAGCAGAACAAGTTAAAAGAAAAATAGTAAGCCTGACTAAACAAACAGTCCCCATGCTCACAAGTGCATGACCCTTTCAGTTTTTGAGTTGATTTCTCTTTTAAAAGCATGAGGAAAGGACGTACAAGGACCTCACATGATAACCCAATATGTTACTCCCTCTAACCCTTATCATGTGGCTCAAAGTTGACCTCATGGTCTATTAGTAATCTGCTCAGAAGTCACGTCACACCTGTAAGCATTCCCACCAGGAAACAGTGTGATATGCGAGGAGTGTCACTCAATGCTGAACATATTTTAGGAAAAAATTCAATGCTCAACAGTTTAAAAATACAACCAATCCCATTCTCTAAAAAGATACTGTATAGCAAGCAGTCATGACATGGCAAAGATGCTCTATAATATTCAGGAGTGACTTCTTGAGACACCAATCACCTTGCCAGAGTAGCTTTAAAATGACAGATCTCTCTTGTACATCGTCACTGACCATGGGCATATTCAAAATAGCCTTAAATGCAAAATATGTTTATGCCTCAGAGTGAAGCAGAAAAAAATATTCTGCCAAATCACAACTGAGGCACTGCATAGTATGTTTTGTTGACACTACATAGTCAGCACTGGATAAAGACTAAGCCAATAACACCAAGTAAAAAACTCCTTTGAAATAAGCAGAGGGCCAAGACAAGCCATGACAAGATGTCACACTCACAACAAGGGAGTGTGAAGTGACAACTTATTCACACTGTCAGCTCTCCACAGGTATTGAGGATGAGGCCCATATTAGGCTTGGTGTATTGATCCAGGATCAAAAACTAGTTTGTCTTGCCAATCCTGGTAATTATGACCCAATAATAAAAACAAATTCAGCATCAGCATTGCTCAAGCTTGATGTCTTTACCCAGAAAGCTTGTGTACAAGGAGACAGGATTTGCTGTGATAATTACTGTCTAGGTGTGGGTGTTGTGCCTATTGCACCTATTTCATAATTTCAGCTGGATATTGCTACTTAATTTACTTAAGCCAGTCTTTATCCTGCATATTATACAACAATTCAGAATTGTGTGCTCCTAAAAATATATTAATGCTACATACTGTAGATACTACCAAACAGGGCATAGGTACAATTTCAGAGTCACTGTGGATGGGGAAGACGATGGATACTTTCAGTTATTTTATCTATTGTTTTAGCTATTTTTCTCCTGAAGCTTATAAACTTTTAGTGACACATTCCCTGCTTTGAATAAATGGGAGCACAGAGTTCTGTCTCACAGTGAGGGGACCTGCACTGCAGTGTAGCCGACAATATTCAAGCTGCTATGAAGCTATTTATTCAGGCACTTCCACACCCAGCAGACAAACAGTAGTCTGACGTCAGGGCCATTGTGCACCTGATATAACACAGTATGTCCCTGCACCACTGCACTGTGAAAATGGCTGCATGGCATGAAACAGCGCTAATGATAGATGAATCATCAGTACAGTCATAACTTGCTACAGATATTACTCGCTGATAAGTGGAGTAACATGAACAATCTGCTGCCTATCATAGCCTTTTTATTACACTGTGCATGAGCTCCCGTTGTCCTTTAACCATCGACTTCAGAGCCATATGTTTTGCGATATCATGCAAGTGGTCAAAATGTCTCCATACAAGTGCCACCAAGAAAAATTCCTGTGCCCAACGAATCAAGTAATCTTGACTTAAAATGTTTCTTGAAGTTTGCTGTGTGTTGCAGGGAACTAAACAGGGAATTTTACAGCCTACAGACCTAACACAGCGCTCTAACCTAGATTAAGCCTTATCTTGTACACTCTTAAAGGGCAATGTAACTCGGGCGTCCTAGACACTCAGTGGGCTGAGGCACATACCATTAACTTACAGTACAGGCCAAAAGTTTGGACACACCTTCTCATTCAATGCGTTTTCTTTATTTTCATGACTATTTACATTGTAGATTCTAACTGAAGGAATCAAAACTATGAATGAACACATGTGGAGTTATGTACTTAACAAAAAAAGGTGAAATAACTGAAAACATGTTTTATATTCTAGTTTCTTCAAAATAGCCACCCTTTGCTCTGATTACTGCTTTGCACACTCTTGGCATTCTCTCGATGAGCTTCAAGAGGTAGTCACCTGAAATGGTTTTCACTTCACAGGTGTGCCTTATCAGTCCTTTCAGTTATTTCACCTTTTTTTGTTAAGTACATAACTCCACATGTGTTCATTCATAGTTTTGATGCCTTCAGTGAGAATCTACAATGTGAATAGTCATGAAAATAAAGAAAACGCATTGAATGAGAAGGTGTGTCCAAACTTTTGGCCTGTACTGTATGTTGTGACTTGTTTGTTAAAATAAAGTTCACAACATGTGTAACATGCACAGATTTATAAGAAAAACATTATTATAGAGTATAGATCAGTGGTTGTACGTCATCCCTTTCCTACATGTCTACTGGTGCTTGCGACTACGTTTTCCTCTCTCTCCCTCATCTAATAAAGCAGAAATTACTGATTGCTCACAGCTACTTCTGTCAGCTAGGCTAGCTTGTGGCACCTGGAAATAGGGAAAGGGCAAGAATACAAGTCTGATCCAAAAAAAAAAAAAAAAATCACAGCCAAGGCACACCTGAATTGTGACATTTTTAGACCGATTTCATACCTACAAATAATTTCCCCTTATTTAACTTCTACAGAAGTACAAACATCATGCCTGATAACATGAACACATTTAACCACACATGAGGACTAATAAAAATAATAATAAAAAGGACTATACAAGGAGATACTTCACACTTATTAAAACCCATATTGTGGCCTTTACAAATTTGTCTCCTGCACTGCACAGGAGACAGAAATGTCTTCCTACCATGATGTGTCACTGCCTTCTCAGTAAGGGTTTGCTCATATGAGGCAAAACAAGCTATGATGGATGGTATTCTGTGTATAACAGAGAGGCTGATTTTAATGTATGGTTAGCCTATGTTATGTAACACAACATTATGCAGCCTCTGCCTTGTGGATGGGGTTAGCAGATGTGGTTTTGGTTGGCGGAGAGATCCTGAGCAGTTTGATGCATGCACAGTGCAGCATATCTGGCTTAAGCTGAAACACTGCTCACACTTTCTCAAAAGGGATGTAATGTTTGGAATAAAACACAGTTTTATAATACTGACACAATATTAACAACAACAAAAATAATACTAATGCTGTATTTGTGCTGTCTCTTTAACACTGAATGTGAGGACAAGGAAACATCCTTTTTAAGAATGCATAACAGAAAATGGTATCACATTTTGGAAGTGCTGAGGAGTCTTATCTTTCTTTGATATTGCACAAGTGGTTTTCTGTCTCACTTCCCCCATACCAAAAGAGAGGGCCCTGAGCAGATGACACATGTAACTTCTATCAGGCTCAGAATTGGATGGTTAGATCTCTGGAAGTCTGTATTTCCTCGAAGGTCATGACTCTAGGCTCAATTAGTCCTCCAGCATGTAGGCCGTGGAGCAACAGAGCTCACTGTAAACCTCAGAGACCACTAGGCTACATCCTTGTTAAAAACCCTCCTCAGCAAGAGCAAGCCAGAAACACAAACGGAGGGAGCTGAAAAATGACTGCCTGGAAATATAGCAACCTAGGTTCAAACAGGCTAAGGTGTCTAACATAAAATTCTGTTGCACCTGTTTGGGATCCACACCGTTAACAGAACAAAATATAAAGCATTTTAATACAGCCCAATAGGTTTGACACAGATTCTTAGTTGGCAACATTTTAACTTCCTGCAACTGCCTCGCTGGATAACACCACCCTCGTTTACCAACACCGCTCACCGATTGGCTGAAAGACTGTCAATCACGCGGCGTTCAGCAAATGGCTATTAAGAGAACAAGAGAGGTCCCTCCCCGACATCCACCCAACAAGTTTCCTGGCGTGCGAGCTACCTCTCAACGAATGGTAAGTCAGCAACAGTTTACTGTAACATACCAACTGGTTAGCTAGAGAAAAAAGTCGAAGAGACACACTTACGTGAAAAGGGTTGTCGCTGGCTGGATCTGCGAAGGGGTTGTTTTCAAATCCAGACATTCTGAATGCGATGTAGGCTGTTTGATGCGCTCCAAACGGGGGAATAAACCGTGCACTTATCTGTCGCTTGAGACACCTCTCCTCCTATCCACTTCCTCGAATGAAGTTTACTGCGCATGCTCACTGAGGCCACTGTAAAAAAAAAAAAAAAAACAATGACAGCTACGTCACCGGGCACTATTTAGTTCAGGAAGCCACGCTCGCCACCTGTGGATTTGTTTTGACTATTACAAATATAAATAATTTATCTAAAATTATGCTAAAGAGCGCGGATAAATCACCAATACGTCATTGTTTCTCAAATCGCAATAAATCAATTTCCTAAGAATTTCACCACTTGAAATTCACCTGTAAAACACAGCTTATATATTTTTATTTTCCCAACTATTTTCAATGAAAATATTTATATATTTTATCCACAACTTATATCCTTAAAACGTTTTCATTTTGGTAGAAAATATATTAAGGTGACTCATTGGAAACAGAATAAAATAAAATAAAATGAACATAGACCAATTTTGTATTTAGTGAGGCTAACTGCCAAACTGAGCTATCCTGTGAGAGCAGCTTCAGTGTAAGGGATGGTCAGAACTCAGAAGAGCGTTTTTCGTGACCTTGTTGCATTCAAGACATTTTTATCGCCTTTGCTATCACTCTGACATTATATAACCATAGGTATAAGGATTTGTGGGTTTTTTTTTTCTGTGATATTTGACTAAAGTTATTACACAAAGCTCTTTGTGGCGTGACGTCACCGGTGCTCTGACAGCCGACGTTGCAGCCATGGAGGAAGTAAGAGGTGAGTGAGATTTTCTCCTTCATACGGCTTCAAATCATTCATTCTGTGTATACATGTCCAAGCCGACGGCACATTAACGGGCTATCGACGTGATACCGGGTCAAATTATGCGACAGAGGAGTTCGTTATTATCGAGCATCCACATAATTTCAGATGACGTTGGTTGTTTTACGGAGAAGCGCGTATCGTCTCAGTGACAATACATGTAATACTCGTTGCCCTGTACGTACAGAATAACCCTATGTATGTGAAACGTCTCCGTTTGATTGAAATGGGCGGACAGACACAGTAGCTAGTTGGCAAAGTGGCTGGTGTTTTGCTTTCAATGAACGGCGCAGAGTCAGCTGGCAGAGAGTAAGGGATCATCGCACAACTACTGTCTTGTGTTATTATGGTGTGTGGACACTGGAGGCCTCTGGAAGATATCGGTTCATGCAGTACTGTTGTTCTTCACTCTTTAGGATTTAAAACTCTTAAACTAAAATTACAGTATGTGTGTTTTCCCTCCTCAGTATTTCCCCTGACCTGTGCTGTCCAGAACTATGCCTGGGGCAAGGTGGGGCTGGACAGTGAGGTGGCCAAACTGGTGGTTGGAGGAGACCCACTGGCTGTAATAGAGGAGGACAAACCCTATGCAGAGGTAAGGCAACCGGCAGTATCAGCAGAGGGACTGTGACTGGGCGGTGGCTGGTTAGAATATCTACTGACTGGCCTATGAGCAAGGACACTATTCCCCTAGTTGCTCCACTGGAGCTGCTGGAAAATTGTGATTGTACTGGTTTCCTTCCAGGTGTGAACAGGGATGTCCCAAGAGCCAATAGATATTAAGTCAATGCCAGAAAATTGAGAACAATTCATGCCTGACTGATATTATAGGCCCATATTGGCCTATCACAGATAAATTGTTATCATAATGGTATTGGCATATATGCTGACCGCTATGGATAATGCAGAAAAATATGCTTTGGATAATTTAGAAATGAATATGTCACCCATTTCCCAGTTTTATATATATAAATTTGTTATTTATTCAAATTAGCAAGTTATTCTTTATTTTCACAGTTTATTTCTAGAATTGGTTGGCAATGTATAATAATGTTGAATAGTCTTTAATAAAGTATAATAAAACAAAGTCAGTATCGTCATCAGTCTCAAAAATCCCATATCGGTCTGGCACTAACAACAGTACCAATAATAATGCTTTTAGCATCGATAGTGCATCTTGACCCTTCACTGTGTCACTCAGTGTTCTTACTCTAATGAAGCCTTAGCCCATGTGTTTAAATACTGAAATAATCAAATTTGCAGTCATGCGTACTGGACTGTAAATCAAAATGAGAGCACATAGTATTTATTGTTAAAGCAGGACAGTTCATACAGTTCTTCCAATTTGAAAACAATATTTTGTTGAGTTGGTTTGTTTTCCACTTGAAGGTTACAAGCCAGTGTTGCACTCAGTGTCCCTATGGTAATGTAGCCTAAAAAGTATGTTTGATACTTGAAATACTAAAAGTTTCTGTTGATTAGTAATGTATAGAGAGTTTTTCAATAAAAGGAGTGTGTACTGAATGGGATTTCTGTTTTTCAAATATCAAATCAGTTATCAAGAATTGTGGTGTTTCACTGGTATTTCATCTACCAAAATTCTGGTATATGACGTAATATCCCTTGGTGTGAGTAAGTATATCTGATTTACAGTTGCTGAAAAAAGAGTGTACATCATCATCTAGTCTTTCCTGAATAAATGAAAGGTTTAAAAAGTGTTTTTGACTGCAAAGTGAGGTGATGACCTCGCTGTAATAGCTGATAAGTGAAACATGTCCTCTACTGATGATGCAGGTATCCATGAGTTAATTCGTAACAAGATGCATCATCGGTCTAAGTTTTGTCAAATCACACCTGTGGTTTAGCAGTCATGTCCTTTCAAAACCTGGACTTTTGACCTTTAATTAATCTGTGTAATGTCCTTAAATGCCAGAGCACAGTTCTCAAATTCATCAACCGCCTTGTTTTGTCAAAATTATACTGGTAGCGTCTGAGATATCACATTTGAGTTCAAAATTTTACCCTGCTGCCATTAGGGCCAGATCTTCTCTGTATTTTTAAAAAACAGCAGAACACAGTGTAGTTTTGTAAAAAATTGTGCTTGTGGTGTCTTAGGTATCACCTCAGAGTGGGAAAATTCTGTATAATTTTGCACATTTACAGTGCGGTGTCTCTCATCAGGATCTTGACAGAGAGCCTGTTTCTGTCCATGCCTGTCACAAGTCCTTCTTTATTTAGCTCCAGACAGTGGCTCTGGAGGGTTTATCTTGAAGGTCAGTAGATCAGGTTATGGCAGTGGTGAGATTTTCACATACTGTAACAGTGAAGTCACGTTAAAGTCACATGGTATGGTTGGTCATTTTCACTGTAACACTTTATGCTATATAATGGTTAGAAAGTCAGATGTCACATGTCAACCTAAGATCGTTGTGTGAAACTGGAATGAATAATGATCAGTTGGACCTTCTCTTTCCTTTTGATAATGAGTATGGTTGCCGCATTTTAAATTCATATTTTATTTCCCTCATTAATTCATTTATTACCATAAATATGAAGCAGGATCTGAAACCGTGATCCTCACCTGCCATATTTTGTCTCCAAATTTAGTTCTATTCCATGCAGGACACAGGTTATAGAGATTGACCCACACCTAAAGGCCCTGCAGCAACAGATGCATGTCCACCAACAACCATGTGTCCTTTTAAAATGCCCTTCTGAGACAGTATCCTACACTTACACTAACCTTGTTACCTAAAGTGATTAATACTGTGTGAGTTTCTACCTTCTCACTGAGTATAAATCGCTTTGGATAAGGGTATTACACAAATGCTGTAAATGTAAATGTGGGACACTGGGCTTATCTCTTTGACGCTGGCAAACAAGCTTTGCTGCCTCTCTGCAAGAGTCACGCACTGGACCTGCAACTTTCACAGCCTTTTTTATAATTTATTTACTTAGCCAAAAGTTTGACTCTCTGGAACCCCGAGCTTTGACAATGAGGAATATTATGAAAATAGGTGCATCAGAAAAATTCCTACACATGAAGGCGATGCTGAAAGCATCCTTGATCTCTCTTCTAGCTGTGGATGGGTGCCCACCCAAAAGGTGACGCCCAGATCAAAGACAACAGGATCGCCCAGACCACCCTGGGCCAATGGATCGCCCACTTCCCTGGCTGCTTGGGCTCCAAAGTCAAAGACACGTTCCAGGGCCAGCTGCCCTTCCTCTTCAAGGTGCTATCTGTCAATACAGCCTTGTCCATACAGGCCCACCCCAACAGGGTGAGTATGCTGAGTGGACACATAGGCATAAATACAGTGTTCAAATTGTGCATAGCAGCTGCTGATCACTGACCTGATTCCATACTAAAACAATCAAAAACAATCAGTATCATGAAAATGTCAGCATGTTACACTGTGATCTATCTATCTTCATATTGTGATTTCCTGAAATGTCAGTGCAAAAAAGAAAAGAAAAAAAAAGGAAATTTACTTCTGGAGCACATGCCACTGAAGTAGGGGGTAGGCACATTTCAGCTATATTAACCAATCATGAAAAGCAGCAGTAATGCAGTCTGAAGGAATGCTGTCAGTGTGGCTTGCATTGTTTTAGGATTACCATGATTGCCATATAGCATGCTAATATGTTAATATAGCCTAGTGTATGCCACAGAATGCAGAAAAGCATTATCATTAGGTTAATGTATGAACTGAACAGAACTGGGTTGCTGCAGTTCCTCCTTTTTAATCCTTTTTCCCTGTCATCGTTATGGTCTGGTCAGGAGTTGGCCACTCGTCTCCATGCTCAGTTTCCGGAGCATTACCCAGATAACAACCACAAGCCGGAGATGGCCATCGCTCTCACCCGCTTTCAGGGCCTCTGTGGCTTCAGACCTGTGGACGAGATCCTCGGATTCCTTAAATGTGAGTCCCATAATCCTGCATGCCCCATTACAAGGGTTTGCGTGGTTGGGCAGTGATTTAAGGAATGTGGAAAAATTATGTGCAGTGATATATAACATATGATGTAATTCACTGATTAAAAAACACTTTGAAATGCTTACCAATGAACATTAGGCAGAAGGATAAATTTTCAGCATGGACACTAAGGCCCCAATTTGATAGTCTTTACTAATGACATAATCCTTGACTGAACAAATTGTTCTAATGACAAATCTTAACGCTGACTTTGAACACTGAAAATGTTTTAGTACCCACTAATGGGCTTTAATCATTCTAGGCCATAGTGTTTTGGAATCAAACCCTTCAAATGCTCTTTGAGGAGGTGGGATGCAATGTAAAGTGCTTTGAATGCTTAAAACTACACAAAGGAGCACTTCATTATGTGTTGTGTCTGTCTGTCTGTCTGTCTGTCTGTCTGTCTGTCTGTCTGCCTGTCTGTCTGTCAGTTGTCCCAGAGTTCCATGCTTTGGTTGGTAACGAGGCAGCAGAGGAGCTGCGGTGCAGCATGGGAGATGCAGCCCGTACGAGCCAGGCACTGAAGAAGTGCTTCACCAGGATGATGAACTGTGAGAAGAAAGTGTTTGTAGACCAACTCAACATGCTGGTGAAAAGAGTCAGCGAAGAGGGTGAGGACGCTCAGGGAACATTAAGGCATAACTCTGAGCACGGGAACACAAAGCGCTGAAAACACCAAATTCTTACTTTACACTGTGCTATTTATTATAAACATTTGTAGTTGACATAATAATTTGTCAGTATTTTACTGAACAACAGCAAGAGTTATCCATTTTTGAGCTCAGATCTAAACCACACTTTCTTTACCCAGCCTGCCATTAATAGATTAATCACGTGTCAGTAAACTGTATTTTGACTGTAGACTACTGTAAGTTTTGTCAGGAACTGACTTACCCATCATTTGAAAATAAAAGTTACATCTGCTGATACAAAGTGATTAAATGCACAAACATATTACAAACAGTGGTACTTTTTGAATCATAGTAAGTAAAAGTACTTGGTTGACAAAATGAAAAATCTTAGTAATGTTGAGCCCTAAATTAAATTTCACAACATGATACTTAGAAGCTTAAAACACATCAAGGTAGTGCCCAGAAGCGCAGGACAGACATCTTGTGGGAATGCCCCCCATCTGAGTTGGCATAAAGTATGCAATGTTTTGAAAATTAATTTCTCAGGTTTTTTTTCCTGTTTGGAACCTGCTGTTGCTGACATTTCATTTCATCTCATTTTAATTCCATGGATCTTTGTCACTCATGCAGCTGCGGCAGGGAAGGACACGTCAAGCAGCAACGGCGATCTGTTGCTCCGCCTCCACTCACAGTACCCTGGTGACATTGGCTGCTTCTCCATCTACTTCCTCAACCAGATGGTGCTGGAACCGGGACAGGCCATGTTCCTGGGAGCCAACGAGCCTCACGCCTACCTCTGTGGAGGTCAGCAGCTTCTTTTTGTTTATGTTCCTGCCATATCCTTCCACTGAGTAAAACAGTAGAATACGCCAGTAGTCAGGAGTCCAGGGGTCAGAGCCACAACATCCACAGTTTAAATTTGACAAAATATTTTAGTGATTGTCTAATGTTCCTCTATGACAGAGAAGTGACAGGTAAAGGTATATGTAAGAGCCCATTTTTTCATATTACTTCTAGAAGAACAAAATATTATGTGTTATCCCTTCTTCATTGCTTGAAAAAAAGATAACCAAAACCTTGTTTTTGGTTGTCTTTTTACTCTCTACTTGTCTACTATCTACTTGTCTACTTTTTACTATCTACCTGTCTACTTTTACTACACCAAGAGTTACAGCACTTCATCACAAAATAAGTCCTTGAATGCACTGAACATACTAGCGATGTGAGGCAATGAGAGAATCTGAGGTTTCTTTTAATGGGAGGATAGCAAGAGGAGTTCCTGTCCCCTCTACTTATTGAAACCTCTGTTTTCTCTCTCCATTGTCTCATTCTTTTAGACTGTATTGAATGCATGGCCTGCTCAGACAACACAGTGAGGGCCGGCCTGACACCCAAATACATTGATGTGAACACGCTGTGTGAGATGCTGAACTACAGCCCTGCCCCGGCCAGCTCCAAGATCTTTCCGTCCGTGCAGGACTCCTCAGATCCCTGCGTGATCCTGTATGACCCCCCTGTGCCAGACTTCACTGTCATGAGGATACAGGTGGGAAAACTACAGCAAAATGACAAGACAGCTGATGTTTTACATTTTAGGAGTTTCATTCCAGAAAGAAAAAAGTGACACCTACCACCACAAAATTATTGCTGGTATAAAAAAAAAAAAAATCAAGGCGTAATCCACAGCTCAAAGGGGCGAAGAGTTTTGCTGGGAACTATTTCCTGTCAAATAACACCGGCAAACTGTATCTATCCTCTAATTTGTACGCTTTTGGGGCACCAAATCAGACAGGAACTATTTGGATGGAAGTATGTGGATGGATAGATGGATTGTTCTAAGGGTAATTGAGAAAGTAACATTGTTTTTTTGTTTGTTTGTCTTAGTGTTTTCGGTAAACTGTTAAAAATGAATGAGTTCTTACCCTCTTGTTCCCTTCTTCTTCTTATCTCAGGTGCCAGCCTCGGTCAAACAGTACACTTTGGCCCCAGTTGACTGCGCTGGCATCCTCCTGGTTATTGAAGGTGACGCCACAGCAACCTCAGCTGCAGCCCCCTCTGACATCACCCTGAGGCGGGGCACTGTCCTCTTCATCTCGGCCAATGAGAGCGTCTCGCTGCATATCACCTCCCAGTCTGGGATGACCATGTTTCGGGCCTGCTGCCTCCTGTAGTCGTGAGTCTGTGGCTGTGTGTGAAAACTCTTGCTACCTATTATTTAATGTGATACACTGGCTTGAATCAACACGGTCTGCGCTGCATTCTGGAATGAGGCTGATGATTGTTGTGCACTTTTTAGTAGGTAGTATGCAAAAGGAGCTTTCAGACACAGCACTCACTGCCCATCTGTGCCCGCTGCCCACCTAACTCTGCCCAACCCAACCCAACCCAACCCAACCCAACCCAACCTCTGGACCGCTGTGCCACCCCTTCATGCCAGTGGTAGTGGTCCCTGGCATGAGTTTTGTAACTGATTTTAATCCTGTTTTTAACCTGTAGTGGTGTAGGTACAACTGATACCTCTACATTCTTCTTTTCCAGTCTAAGATAAAGGGTTTCACACTCACACAAGCATACACAGTTCAGATTTCAGCTTTTTGTTTGAGCAGAAAGCAGAGGGTGGCATATGTTTACACTGGTGCACGACTCACTGTTTTGAACATCTAACGCCTACCCTTTCTGAGGACCAAGCATGTCTATTACTGTTCTGATGAGCCAGTAGTCGTCTTCCTCCAGGATCATAGGTGAAACCACCTGATGAACCATTTAACCATCGCCATTTTTGCTCGAATAAGTAGATAACCACCTTTTCAAACTTCATTTTAGGGGAAAAAAAATCATCTTTATTTATCTATTAGCGGTTGAGAGTATAAGGTGTAATGCTGAGATGCCTGTGCATGTTTGAGTTATAGCAGTAATACCGGAGTGGGCCTTTCTGTCTGTGATAATGAGCCACAACTGAATACCAATCACAATAAAGTCTACCTTTGAGGGTATTATTGCTATCATACAACAGTTATCAGTGCATGTGTACGGTCTTGAAATTTCTCCTCAAGTAGTGTACATACATAAGGGGAAAAAAACATAAAAATGAAAACAAAACAGGATTGCAAGGCAAGTAATGCTGTCTGGAAATGATCAGTTGGAATGTATATTGAGCAGTCAGACTGCTTGTCTGAGACTGCCAGTTCTATAGGAATCAAAATGCACTGTCGCTGCTTGCCACAGCTAACACTGGTACAGAAACACACTCGTTCAAACTTGTACAGTGTACAACCAAATGCTGCATTCAGTTTAATGGTTTACAGTATTGTATGAACAAAAGTGTAAACAATTATTTCTGTATCTGAGTATTTGCAACCAGATGTTTTCAACTTTGTACGTTATGTTGTTTGTACTGACCATCACCACTTGACATTAAATGTTGTGTACAAAGGAAACAATCCCTGAAACAGTATGTATTATGGGGTTTTACAATGTTGTCAGTGATATCACGTGGTGAGTGGTTTGCCTTCGTAATACGGTTAAAATCTTATGGTGACCACTATGGCTAAGTAATTATTTCATTTGGTTACAAGACATTAATTCAATATTGTTAATAAATTATTTCAGTAAGGTGTAAACTACTGCATTATATTACAGTACATACCAGGGTTGATCTGAATTTATTCAGTTTATGAAGTGGATTTTTTTGTCTTTTCCTAAAATGGTCTGTATAGCCTATCTTATGTCAAATATTTGAGAATGAATGCTCTATCAATCTGTCAACCTACCTATGAATGCCTTTTATTCTACATTTTTAACTGGTTGAACTATTGAATGACTGAAGTGAAACAACCAAACCCTGGTGCAGACTGTACCTCCTACACAACCATAAGAGCAAGTTGCTGTGCGGTGATGTCAGTGATTTAGCTTGAATCTCTAACCTTGTTCCTAATTTAGATGCACTAAACATTTTGCTGTTTGATGTTTGTTGCTATGAAGTTGAACAGTAGAAGAAACATGGGACAATGAAGGATTTGAAGAGTTTGTTTCAAGACACTGCATCTATTTTATTTTTTAAAAAATAAATAAACAAAAAACATTACCTTAAGTTAATCCTTAAGCCTCTCTGACATAGAGCCTACATTCTATGACAAGTGTCATTTTGCCAATCTACAGTCTGTTATCTGCTGTCTGTTAAACGCACAAAATTTGTTCTAATTTTGTGCTGTCAGTCTTTTTGTACAGGTCTCCATTCCAACAGTGTCCCATTTCGGAAAGAAACTTCTGAAATGGAATTAACACATTTGTTACTGATTTTGTCTCAATCCAACTTATGTAGTTCAAAAAGGTCACTTTCTCTCTATAGGGACTGTTTGCACTAAAGTCTTGTTGCTATTTTTATTTTTTCAGTTCGAAACATTTTTTTCTTTTGATTTCAGGGTTTCAGATGCACTCAGATGTGAAGGCTGCAGCATTTTACCTCAATGGTTTTACTTAAACTGTTGTGAGAAGGTTTCTTGGAATATTCGTCTGCAATGAGGGCATGGTTTAGCATTTTTTAACATGATGCTGTAGCATGGGTCTGCAGAGAAAATCTGTATGTCAAAGTGATTTAATAAAGACCTGTTCTGTTACTATAGTGCTGTACTCTTTGTTTTGTTCTGTGCTTCTAACCCTCGTTGGGTAGAACAGACGGCTCACAGATCTGGGAATCTGCCCATATCAAATACAACAACTGCTCACCAGCCACTGTACTGCATAATTTACAAGACACAGTAGAAAATGAATTTACTATCAGATTTATTTCCCAGTTAAAATTCTTGTGCATATAGATCATATAAGTGAATCCAGTTTTAATTTACAAATACATAACGCGCACATTTCATATTTCTATTCATAGCCCTGAGTGGTGAGAATGTTTTCCAGAGTGATGTCTGTCAAAACCTAAGCTATGTATGCACATCCATTAAAGATGTTAGGTTGAGAGTGGATCACAAAAAGCTGCCAGTCCTCACTTCAATAAATGCTAAAAGACAACAAAGACAGCAATGTGGATTTTAACAACCATTCGACAAACAGAAGGTTCCTGTATATATACACTGGGACATTAAATACTTGAAACCTCAGTACCATCCTTGAGGGTGGTCTCCAATCTAATTGCGGTAGGACTATTCAATATGCATTTTGAATCAATACAAGGGTGTGACCCAAGCTTACAGTTTGGAATGTCCAGTTTGTCCAAGAACATCTTAGTAGCAGAAGTGAACTAAAAGCCCTCTCCCCTTTCTTATATAATACCACTGAGCTGCCCTTAAACAAAGCAACAAAACTAAGCATTAGAGTGGCCCAGTGATCTCAGATGCACATGGACGTAAGTGCTTGTGTTTTCTCAGTCAACGGAGGGACACCAGGCCTCTTCAGCCCCTCTTTCTACAGAGGGGGCTGATGTTCTGCCAGCAGAAATAAATTAGATTTCATACAAATTCCCTCCTGGTGCACATATGTAAAACGCAGTGTTGAAGCTGTTGTATCCTTTGCAGTGACTGCCTCTTTTGTGTATGGTAATTAGAGTCATGTCTCAAAATAAATTAAATTATTTGTTGAGATTAAAATGTAGCACCTTTAAAAATACTAAATATTCCCAACAATGTTTCATTAGGTATCCAGTTCTCTGGCACGGTCCTCTTCTGTGCTCTCTGTGACCTTCAGTGCCTGTCTGAAGTGCTCCCACAGAGGGCGCTGCCCTGCTGGCTTACAGGGCACCTTAGCTTTGGCAGGTGGCTTGTTTTCTATGTTCTCCAGATAGAACGTATGCCTGCTAACCAGCTCTGACACAGGCTGAAGCACGCTGTACAGCATCTGCAGTGCTCGTACATCCTCTAAAGCATCGTGGGCCTTGTAGCTCAAACCCAACACCTCCCTGACCAAGTTCTCCTGTCGAAAACTCTGCAAGCCGTGGTCCTTCAACATCTCACGGGCTACTGGAAGGGTATCTAAGCAGCCTGAGACTGACGACTGGAACTTGGCCCTCAGGTCCAGTTCGTCAAGCACGCGAGCCAAGACCAGACAGTCGAAGCGGCGAATGTTGTGGCCTACAAGGAGGGGTCGTCCAAACATGTGGAGGAAGGCTATGAAAGACACCAGGACCTCTTTGAGGGAGTTGGTGAGGACCGGTCGGCGATGAAGGTACAGCCTCTGTCTGCGGACCCTGAAGCCAGTCACCCTGGCTGCTCCAGGCTGCATTTGACACCGAGGGATGGTGTACAGGTTGAGGGAGTGGCCACCACTCACTGCAGCCAGCTGGACGATCTCACAACTTGGACCTGATGGGATGACAAACTAAGTAATTATTACTCAGCATCTAAAATGTACAGAAAACAACAGAAAAACATGTTTATCATTTCATCAGCGACAGACTTCATCTGTGAGAGTACAGTTCTCTTTATACTGGCGACACTGTTCATGCTAAGTGCTTGTTGATGTGGTGTTTCTGCTCTGCACCTCCTAGAAATTGCTTTGCGGTTACACAGTGTGTCCAGTACTGACAATTTTCCTTGGATTTTCTGTAGATCTGAGTTTCTGAAGGTGGAGCTCTTTTTTTTCTTTTTCATGATGGCTACTGCTTATCATGCCAACTACCCAGATCTTTTTCTGCTGCTTATGGGGACTCTGTGGATTTCTCTCAGAAAAAGCAGTCTAGGTTACAAAAGCAAATCTAGAGCTGTCATGAACTGGCAGTAGGTTGAATCCCTAATGCGTTACATTAATCAGCAAGAAGGCAGAGCATATTGAAAACACATTTATTTATAATGAAAATGTCACATCATCACTTAAGGTTGCAATTATCCTTTAAAAAATGCCGTAAACTTTAAATATTGGCCTAAAATTGTACATATTAGACATGCTGGGATTCACCTCCACACACACCCAGTGGTCATGCCTTTAAATTGTAAATCTGTCCAGCCAACCATCACCTATTAGACAGATTAGGCAAACAACACTAAAAGTTTGCTATTAGGTATCAGAGAGAACAGTGACATGCTGAAAAGAAATCTCAACTAACATAAAGAAAAAACAAAGGTGTCCGAATCCAAAAGCAGGATTTTCATCAAAGCTAGTTCGCATGTTCATACAAACTAGCTTTTGGGGCACTTGGTTGTTCAGGGGGTTAGGTCATATGCCCCTAAAAAGCACCTTTAAAGCACAATTAATGAAAGTGTGGACAATAAACAGACTTTGTTGATCCCGGAGGAGAAACTAGGTAAGTTGCAGTTGCTCAAAGAGAAGAATCACATTATAAGAAATAGAAAAAAGTGCCTTAGAAATAAACAAATAAACAAATAAAGAACAAGAAATAAAGATAAGAATGTATCCAATTACTGAATAAGTGAATGTGTAAAGGTGTGCTTGCATTATTAATGTAAATATGGATGTTTGTCAGAGCTGGACTGATGGTAGTGAGGAGAGGAGGTGGGGGGGCCGGGGTCTGCCCCTGTGTGATCCCTAGCTAACACAGCGGCAGGTCTACCAGCAAAACATGAACCCTTCAGAAACACGGTTATTGTACATTTTCTTACCTAACCCGGTTGTCTCCAAGTCAAAGAAAACCAGAGACAGCTGAGGACTTGCACCTCCCCCTGCTTTCTGCATCACAGCTTCCGTTACTAACCTTTTGATTCAAATAAAAAATGAAAAGAGCCAACCCTGCTCGAACGTGGTCGAATCGCGGGCAGTCAGTTTACTTCTTCTTCTACGCTTTGATTGGTGGTTGGTAACCAGCTTGCAGGTGCATTACCGCCACCTACCGGACTGTTTCATAGAACGGTCGATTGGCTTGGCAGACAAAAAAAAAAAAAAAAAAAAAAAAGACAACTAAATTCTGTCTCTGTTCACCTTGTTTCCTTTTGTGGCATGGAACCTGCAGCTCATCTTTGTCCAGTCTCAGGGTCTTTTGAGCCATCTGTAAATAACACCATCTTATCTGCAAAGAGCTGCTCAATGTCATTTTCTGCTATCCTCCCAGCAGGTGCCTGTTCAGATCTCTTCCTCAGTTGTGGCTGTATTTTTAAATCTACCAGTGGCATCACAAATTATCGGAGGAATAGCTAAAAATGGTGTCACTGTGCCCCTGACAGTCCTGCAGGATGGCCTTCTTAGACCTTGGGCCTGCTCCACATCCAGCTTCTAATGGTAACTTTCTGTTGCTGATCTTTCAGTCTAATGTAGATCTCATAAAGGCTAGGTATACATTCAGCAATGATGCTCTGGTTGTTTCCCAGTCTCATAGGGACAGCAAATGTTTTTGGCCATGCAATTTTAAGGATATTGCTTGACAAACATATCAAAAGAGGTGTCTGTAGTGAATGAAAATGTAATATTTTTGTGACTCTCTCTGTTCCAAAAGTCTCCATTTTCACAGAAGAGAGGCGCTGCTACTTTTGCCAAACATATTCAAATCAGTTGCACAAGCGCAAAAGTGCCATTCATTCATCCTCTATTTTTATGGCAAGGTAAGACTACAACTTTCAGATGCATTGCAACCATTGACTGGACTGGACTAATATTCATACATACATATTCAATTGTATTTATTAATCCTGTGGACTAAAATCGGGGTCAGGGGATCTTGACAGGGAGATCAGAGACCAACACATAGACCACACAGAAGTGGTATTCATCATCTGAAGGTTGGGAACCTGAAGAGTGATTTGAAATGCGGCTCAACACCATGTGTTAAATTATTGTAGTCATGAATCTGTAGTAATGGCCATCAATAAATAGATTTACACAGCAGAAGGCAGTGAGGAGGTTAAAATGGAGCCAGTAACATGCTGTTACAGACAGATCCACCAGCAGGTGGAGCTACAGTTGCTTTCATAATGTGGAGTGCACAGAGGGCCAAAGCAAGTTGCCTCTGCAGAGGAGCCCTAAGTGTATTTTGCTTCCACACATGCAAAAGGTTGGACAGTTAACAATCCATCCATGTAAAAAAAAAAAAAAAAAAAAAAAAAAAAAAAAAAAAGTTACACTAAGTTTTCCATATCCACTGAATGGATTGTGTACATGTTGTGATCCCCTGGTTAGGGCTAGTCCATCTTGTTCACTCTGTATTTTTTAATGCACCACACTAACATAGCAAATCTCATGTCTACATTTAAGGGAAAAAAAGGAAAAAAACAACACACACACACACACACACAAGCCTCACATTATCAACACAGATACATTAATGCACTTTATGTTACATCTGTTATTTTCTGTACAGTATTTCTATCTTATGTATTTTTTTTCCACTTTCTATTGTCAGTCCTCCACGAATAATGAGGAAAAAAATCCCATGCATCACTTCATGTGTGTTCTGTGTTCCATAAAGAAATAGAGCTTGTATAACATTGTGGACATTTTGCTGGAGCACAGCTTGATGGAGGGTAATGAAAGGAGTGTGTCTCACTGACCATCTCTTGGTGCAAGACTTTGTGTGATTAATGACAGCACACACACTGAAATGTATTGGGAAATTACATGGACAGGCTATTGGGGAGACAATTCACTCTGACTCTGTCCAACATAGAAGTACTTTGATAGGGTATGTGACATATCCTGGTTGCTTCCAATGCCTTACTTGACATAGAGGAAATTAATCTTTAATTTGTAAGCACCCTGCATCTAAAACTGCACTCTGTATCTGAGTACAGCTGTTCCCAATGACAATTAGTATGTTTTTTTTTTGTTTGTTTTTTTTTTTCTCAGTCATTTTTGGTAATTTTGTCGAATTCCAAAATACTTCAAAACCTGGAAAATATCAAAATAGTTTGTCACACTTTTCCAAACTGGAATGGACTGGAATAAGAATGACCTTTGGTATTATACTAGGCCAAATACAATATTCAGATTTTGATCATCATATTTCCACTGCTTGTCCTGAATAAATATACAGGGCTCACAGTTTTTATCAACAGACAAACAAAAATTTGATATTTCTTTATTGTAGAGTGATCTGTTAAATGATGATGTTAAATGACTGATGAGTGACAGAAAGTTGTGGTAGGTCATGACAATTACCATCAGATGACCTATACATGAATTCGTCTTTAAAGAACAAGCATTTTCATCATGACTATTTTTGCCTTTTGATTTCTGTTATTTCCATACTTGGAAATGTTGGACTTGGGTTGGATATGTTGAAAAAGCATGAATTTAATTTGACTTTACTTTATAGAGAACTGCAGCTGGGGGCAGGAAATTCCACAAGTGGTATGTATGTTTCTCACTTTCGTTTCACTTCTTACAGTGCTTTATAACTTTCATGTACAGACAAGATGCCATCAGTGGGTGGGATTGGTTCTTTTGGAATGTCTTGGGCATCTTTGAAGTGCACAAACAGGGCCCACAGAAGGCAGAGCTGTCATTCAAGTCTGAGGAAGAGCCAGGGACTTGAACATCACTAAAAGTTTATTCCTCTGTCATCTTAATGTTGTGACTGTCAGCCAACAACAACACTCACTATGAAAGTTATTTATTTTTGAGATTCAGTATGCTACATAGCGCAGAGACTGAGATTGATTTCTGAATGTGTGCAATTATTAACTTTTGTGTGTCCTTGGTATGTTATTATCAAATATAGGGAAATGACACTGTAGCTCTTTATGCTGCTATTTTTCCACCAACCATTATAAAATGTTTATTAATAAGTTGTTCAAATACTTTTGAACATTTTTAACGGTATCAGTCTTCATCTGTGGAGCCTGATGTTCCTCAAAATCTCTGGGTAGACATTCAGACTGCATGTACACAAAAATGCATGTGCACACACACACACCCAACACAAGTGTGTGCATGAGCATACACACACACACACACACACACACCTCTGTCATTCTTAATCACTGTCTTAAGTTGGTTAAATGGATGAGTCAGTGTCATGTGTTGAAGAAAATCACTGTAGTCCAATCTAGGAGTTTGCTGTAATGGTGTGAGTTTATTGAAGTATACCGGCACACTGGTGAACTGACCGACACAGAGGGTATCTGATACGGTGAGTTGACCAAGAGCAATGTCAGGGGGAGACCTTCATACAGTGAGTACAGACAGTATGTAAATAGGCAGAGAACAAAAGGTGAGGGAAGGTAGTGATCAGGTAGGGTGCGGTTCCAAATGGGAACAAAGACATGGTAAGTGTTCATGTGCATGCCTAAAGGATTGAATGCCGGGCCCAGACGACAGGATGGGCCCGTCAATTAGCTGAATCAATCAGACTTCCTAAATCAATCAGGAAGTCTGAGCCACCCGAAATGTGTATTTTGCTTCCACACATGCAAAAGGTTGGACAGTTAACAATCCATCCATGTAAAAAAAAAAAAAAAAAAAAAAAAAAAAAAAAAAAGTTACACTAAGATTATTCATGTGAACTTGTGAAGTTTCGAGTTGGTCTTGGTACGTGTGCAGGAGCTTGGCTGTTCACATCAGAAGCTTATTTCTCAGCACCAAGTTTGTGAATATGTCCTTATGGGAGAGGCACATTCTAAGCTAAGTCAACCTCATGTCACCTGCCCGAGGACACCGGCGTTCCTGTTGGAGTTTATGAAATTTAACAGCATCTGTAAGCACTAACAACAATAATAAGCATGATAATAATAATGATGATAATAATGAACTCCCTTTTCTCTCAGGCTTTCAATCAAAGCCTCCTGTCTTCCCTGTACTGACAGGTTAACAATGCATGTACCACGTTTTCTTCCTCACACTAGTCCATTATGATGTTTCTTGATAAAACTCATTCTCCTTCATGGAACTGCCTCAACTTTCCAGCAAAACAGCTGCCCTCTACAGGAAATAGAACAATACACACAAACAGTGATGTAGTAGTGAATAAAAAGATGGGTAGCTAACTGCACTATGCCCTCCAGCGGTGGTGATTACCACCAGTATGAATGACCCAGCCACATTTTCAGAAAAGCATCTTTTATGATTCGTACTTGGAACACCCTATGTTCACACAGCTGCTTACTCTAATATAAAACTTGCGACCTCCATCATGGGCACTAAGAAGGGAAGCAATGACATGAAACCTGGAACTTCAGTTTTTCACATACAGCTATCACAAGGTAAGACCAAGAAACATAAAGGAGCAGGGAGGGTGGTATCTGTGATGCCATTACAATCATCAAAATGAATAGCATCCGAAACATTTCTTTGAGTGATGTCAGAAATCAAAAAAACGTGATGGGGCGTACGTGTGAAAGGTAGCTTACTCAATGTTAAAAGCATTTAAAATGCATTGGGAGAGAGTTCACACCAAGTGAATGTTGGAGGTGCAACACAATAACAAGGGTTTAGATTTGATTTTTTTTTTTTACTGAAAAAGATGGAGAATTGTACACACATCCAAAAATATAAAGCAGGTGTTATGTACTACAGCATGAATAAAAGAAAGAAAAGAAAACAGCCTGCTCACACAGTGCAGTGATGCTCAGTGTTTCCCTTTGTGTTTACTTGCAGCAACATGTAGACCTTTGTTGGTTTTCATCAGGTGTGGATAGATTGTTTTGCTTCTGAGCAACTGTACAAACTCACTTGTGTTTACGCTGCAGATGTGTCATATTATCAGTTATGTCGGATGTTGCTTGTAACGGTGTTGTGTCCTTGTTTCTCCTCTCTAGGACCCTCCGGGAATATAAGAAATAACAACTATTAAATGTGGCCTACTAGCCTTACACCAGGATTCAAGCAAGCATCCACAAAAAACACATAATCATATATTTGATTCAACCCTACATACTCATACATGCTGAATTTAAACATTTTACGTACATACCTCAGTGTTGAAAGTGTTTTTTGTTTTTGTTTTTCAAATGGAGCAGGTCTAATGATGAACACACATTTCATTGTGTGCAAATTTCTGTATATTATCACACATTTCAATGGCACTAAACTGACATATTTGTTCTTTGTATTATCATAGATACATTTATGCATGTGGAGGCGCCAAAAGCTCAAGCTATATTTGTGTTATTGTATTATACTTTCTTGGGTATTTTTCAGATCAGTAATTTCACTTTTTCTTATGTGTGTATTGTACCTTGTTTCATTTCAGAGTCCATATATTGTAGACTTTCCCTCAGAAACTGGACAATGAACTGGTCAAATGTGGAGCTCTTTGCAGTGATCGGTCACATAGCTGAGCAGAGAAGAGTCATCTGACCTCATAAACATTCCATGGAAAGGATCAACACCAAACTCATTTAGTTTGTTAAAGGTAACTCTCAGTATCTCTTCTAAATATGTTTTGAATGAGCTACTTTCAACCTTACTGAGCAAGATTTTTACATCGGTAATTGTACCTCTACATGAATAAAATTTCAGCAAAATAATGACACCTCTACCCAACCTTTTCTCATTTCAAGGACCCCCAGACAGGCACACATAAGATAAGAAACCCTTACTGATGACATTTTGTCCCAAAGACGCCTAATCCTGAACAGTTTTGTAGTTAATATGATTAAGCATAGACATACATCTGCACTGTAGGTGAAGAGGCAGCTGATCTCTATTAAATGAAACATTCATGTAATTTAGACTAATGCTCATTGATCAGAGGACTTCCAGGCCCACTTTGGAAACTCAATAGGTACAGCATAACACTATCAATAAATCCCAGGGTTAAGTGTTAACATGGGCTGTGGATAGAAGCATCCATCAAATGGACCGTGATATGATATAGCACCAGAGCACCACCCGCATTTGTTTAATGTTTGTCATCAATTTTACAGTATAAAAGACACTGAATAATCTGACTCCAAAATGATGACATATAGAAAAATCTGCAACATTACAGGAAACAGGAAAAACTATTATGTACCATCAGCTGGTGATGGTTAGAATTCCAAGAGTTATTTGGTGATGAAGTGTATTTTTTGTTGTTGTTGTTGTTGTTGTTGTTATAACTACTTTTTCCTCAACTTAGCTCGTTTTACTTCAGTAGGTGTTTTCCTCCATTTCTCAAACTGGTTTTCAGCATCAACAGGTGTGAACTCAGAGTTCCAGCGGTGAGCTATATACGTATATGTAAGTGGACAGAAGAAAAGGTGATAGTGATAGTGATGACAGGACAAAGGTTTTTCTACCTGAGAAATGTGTCCCTGTATGACTGCTGAACATCAGTGCAAAGTTAAAGAAGCCCTCGCTGTTTGATTCTGGGGGGCTGACACCAAAACCTGACAATCACCACGGACCTTTTGGAATGCTGAAAAATGTCTTGTTATTAATGTCCACTGTAGCTGTGCGGCAAATATTCTGATATGGCATCATATTGTCTCTACTGCCAGTCATCTACAAGAATAAGAAAAACACAGAAAGAAATAACCCAGAAATGCTGTTGAAGCGTTTAGGGTAGAATTTTCCTTTAATAACACAATTACTTTACACAAAGAGAATATCAGTAACAGCCTGATCCTAATCACAGTCTGAAGTTGGTGCAGTGTGTTGTGATGGTGGGGCATGTGAAAATCTATTGTGGAAACACCAGGTTATCTGGAGTAGATTAGATGGAAATTTAATAATTCTACTTAACTGCATTACTACATTACCCTGAAAACAAGATGAAGCAAGCACATTCCCCTAAGCATGAGACATGTTACATTTGAAAACAAAGCCACTATATGAACTAAATAAGAATACAACTATATATGTATATATCTTCTTTTTTGCCCTTTTTTTGTTTGAGTGATATATGTAAGTACTAGATGCTGCCAGAGTCAAAGTCCTTGTATGCATAAGCTCAACTTGGCCAATAAAGTTGATTCTGATTCACACTGTAAACAATGCTGTACACTGCAGGCTCTCTCTCTCATAAGTATCTGTGAGGTTTGGGTCAAATATATCTTTTGTGTGTCCAAATCAAAGGAAATACAATAGGTCATTTTGTAACATTTATTGAGCTGCAGCTTGGTTTTGGTGTTTTAGTGTCCAGAGTCCAGAGATCAATATGGATATGGTTGCTCAACTATTTGAAAATATAAGGAGAGATCAAAACTACAATAAAAATGGTAATTTTTAAATATACTTGGTCAGATATTTGGCAAGAGTTTTGTCTGTTTAAAAATCTTGTCATTAAACGCTACAAATGGGGCAGTAAGAAGGTACACGTCGCCACGTCCCATATGGCAGGATTCCACTTCCTGTACAGCTCCTGCAGGCTTCTACAATCCTCCACTGCATTGTGGGCATTGTAGGATTTCTTCAGGAAGTGGCGGACCAGATACTCTTGAGAGAATCTGCTCAGCTCGTGGGCAAAGAGCCTCTTACTGATCAAGAACGTATCCAGAAATTTAGATTCCACCTCCCGGAACTCTCGTGTGAGGGAGCACTCTCGTAGCGCTCTGGAAAGCACAGGTGCGTCAAATCGCTTTGCATTGTGGGCCGCCAGCAACAGGGGGCATCGGAAGGAATGGAGGAAGGAGATGAAGGTGGAGAGAGCCTCACGGAGGGGGATGGTTTCTACACGTCGCCCATGGAGCAGCAGGGTGCCACTGTCGACAGTGAAGCCTGTGACCCGGGTGGCCTCATCACAGATGGTGTCGTGTGGGAGAGTGTAGACATTAAAGACCCTGTCTCCACTGATGGCCGACAGCTGGATGATGTCACACACTGCGGTGTCTGAGAGTGACAGAGGTATGGATGACACAAAGCAAGGAAGATGAGAAAAATGAGAATAATACAATATTAAAAATATAAAGTGGAACCAGATCCCCTTTTTTAGCTTCATCTATGGTGCATGGGTGTCCAGTATTGTGACATCTTTCTCCCTGCATTATCTACTGAGGCATTCTGAGTTTCTATAGGTGGCGCTCTTTTCTTTGTCTGTTCACTCATGGTGGCTATTGCTGCTAGAAACACTAAGAAAAATAGTGCCCAAAATACAATATCTTCTTTTTTTTCTCTGGCTGCACAATATGGTGCTTCCTGCCACCAGGGGCAATAGCCAAAGACAGATGAATGCCTGAGGCCTGCCAGCCAGAGGGCTCCCAAAAGAGACAAAAATATCAACTAACATGAGCCCATTTTTCTGGAATTCACTGAGCTCCTGAGAGCGGCCCATTCTTTCACAAATGTCTTGTTTCACAGTCTGCATGCCTGAGTGCTTGATTTTATACACCTGTGGCCAGGCCAAGTGATTAGGACACCTGATTCTGATCATTTGAATGGGTGAGCGAATACTTTTGGTAATATAGTGTATATATATATATATATATATATATATATATATGTATATATATATATATATATATATATATATATAGTTAGTTAGTTAGTTAGTTAGTTAGTTCAATATCAGCTGACTGTAGAAACTCTATCAGAATACTCTGTGAAACTGAAACATTGACTTCACCGTGGTGACTAGAGCAGAGAAACAGACAGACTGATCTACAGTTATGAAGAGTGCTAAAAGAGCACCCTAAGCCTCCCAACCAAAAGTGAAACCTAACTGGAAGCCCCAGATCACATGACCCAACACTGACATCTACAGAGAGGAAAATCACAATTTACCAGCTCTCAGAATCTGCTCACCCCATCTTTAAGATAAGGGTTGCCCATATATTCCTTTGCCTAGGATGCCCAAACCACTCCATCCACCCCTGCCTGCCATACGCTGAAGCTAATGAGCCACTTACCAACGTTCACTAACTGAGCTTACTAAGATCTTACTGATCTTGCTTTTGCTTTTCAAGGTCAGCACCTAGGTGTGAATGTGGCTTGGATGTTGGAGGAGTGAGTCATCAAGGTCATCAAAACAGCAACTCCCATCACTGGTTAACTGACAAAGAAGTAGACAGACACATATACAATAGATAGATCCACATTACCTAATCCAGTGGTCTCCAGGTCAAAGAAAACAATGGTCTTCTCACCAGACATCTGCAGAGATTAAGGACAGACATTGGTGTCAAGTCTTATCAGAGGGCCTTGGAATCCTTTTATCACATCTAACATGACTTTGTAAATCTATCTGAGAGAATGCACCAGACCTAGTAATTAATCAAGAGAGTAACACGCAATATTAATCAGCTCTGAGTAATTCCTGAGATAGTCTGCAGCAAAAAGTGACAACAAATCTCAGTGGGAAGTAACTTACTGTGGACTGCATGTTGGCGGAGTCAGTTGTCTTGTGAGCTTTCATGTGAAGTCAGGGGTTTAATAATCCCGGCCAGTCCCACTTTTAATGTGACAATAACTGTGTTGCATCAGGGAACTGGGCGTAGCTGGCAGGTGAATCACAGCCGCGCCTGGCAAAACTCACGCTGTACTTTCATTTTAGAGGAACAGAAACAGCGTGGACTGAAACCCGTGAAACTATGATATTCTGTATATGATTCCCCGAACTTCCTTATAATGTTTGTCGGTTTGTCAGTCTACATGCCAACCGGCAAACAAAAGATATTTTCAGTGAAAGGCGGAATATTCCCCGCGTTTCGCTCAGTTTCCTTTTTCGCCTCTGGTGACTGGATTGGAGAGGAAGGCTTTTTGTTTTGGTTACACTGCTGTCGTATGGAAACTTGTAGCCCATCTACTACAATAAGGATATTTAGGATCATAAAAAAAAAAAAAAAAGTAAATATATACGCCAACCAATTTTTGACCACATCAGTGGCTTTGATGGAATTTGTCCTGTAAAGGAATAAATGTTGGGCTGTATCAGTCTTAGGTTCAACAACGATAAAAATGTCCAAATAAATTTCAAATAAAATCTTGTTAGTTTTACAGAATTTTAGGCGCCTGCCACACCAAAAAAAAAAAAAAAAAAAAGAAAAAAAAGAAAGAAAAACTACTTGCTACTTGTCTCTGTAAACTCAGCCACAGCATCATACCACTCAATTAGTCCCTGTGGGAACATAACATGAATATTCTGGTGATTTGTCGATAATTAGGTTTATTATGACATATAGCTACAATTGGACTAAAGAGTTTTTGCCATGAAGCTGCAGTGATCACACAGTACATCTCCAGGCTGATTAATGGAATCAGCTGCTGTGTACACTCTTGGTCTTGCTGTTATCCTTCTATACTCCATGTAGTTTTACACTATTTTACATTCTGACCTTACCAGAGAGACCCGTAATGACCCTTTAACATGTTTTATCATGCTGTACAAATAACACAGGAAAGCTGAAATAAAAATAATACCTGAGAAAATGCTGTAGTAATAGAATAATGGTAGGAAAACACTATCGGAGAAAAAAATGTTATACCTCAGATACAATTTCAGTGCCCAGTGTAAATTTGTAGGTACTTCAAATGCACCATAGTATTTACCACAAGCTCTATTTTGATATCTACAGCTGATTAGTCAATTGTCTAATAACAATAACATTCCCACAAAGTTGCTTTCATTCCAAAAAAAATTATGCGCTTAATTTTTTTTTTTTTTATTTCCTCACCTATATCAGCTCTTATTTAGACCCTTAACTTTCAAATATGCCTAGTGGTTATGCAGCATATGTGAAACACTATAAGCTCTATACTTAAACCTAAAACCAAACTGTAGCTTTTTACACATTTGTGAAAATTAAATGTTATTTTCAACATAGGATGCACTTACTGTACTTATTGTGATTTATTCCTTTTTAGAATGACACATTCAAAGAACACCTATTTATTTAACTTATGCTGTTAACATGTTACACTTTAAAACAGCGCAAATATATGTTGTTGTCCATAAGAGGTCACATAACATGTTACTTTGGCCAAAGATCACACAACTCATTTGAATTTGGCTGCAGTTTTGCTTTTTTAATAAGCAGATGATCCCCGCCCCCTCCCATAGTTTTTTTTCTTCTTACAACCGTAGACATTGTATCATTAAAAAAGAAATATTACACAAATTGCACCTTACACATAACTGTGTCCAGGGTGGCGCAGACAAAGATGCTCAAGTTGGATTTTTTTTTCTTTTTTGCCTTGCAGCACAAACATGAAAGACCCATTATGGCCTGTTAAAACATTGCCATGATTAATAAGTAGATAATGAACCGTACACAGGATAATATATCCTTTTATAACACCTTTTATAACAGATTTTTTTAAACCAATGTACACCCCGAAGCATGATCATAAATAGTACATATACTGTGTATAAAAGAGAAACCAAAAAACAAAAACAAAACAAAACAAAAACAACCAGAGAAAGCAGAGCATACCTTCCAGTGATAGGTACATTCACTTTTTTTCTTTTCTTTCTTTTTTTGCAGAATGCCATATGGACAGCCTAGACATGTACAAATACCATCTTCTTAAATAACAGCCTGTGGATATTTGACCAGGAATGAATCGACCCCTCCCGTCGTTTCAAACATCCTCCGGCTCACCTCCGAGCCTGCAGTTGTTGTTGTTTTTTTTTTTTGTTTTTTTTTAAAACGCAGGCCTACAGTATGAGCTGTTTAACCCTCATCTCCAACCTGTGATTACCAGCAACCTCAACAACACACTGCCTGCAAGTCTCCACCTGTGTCAAAACTGAGACTGGAACAATCCTGAATCAGCCCCACTGGTAGGACCGACACTCCCATTTTCCAGGAGAGTTGATTAACACTGATTGTGTTGGTGAGAGATTGGCTATGTTAACGTGGCCCAAAGAGATCTGATCACAATTACGGCAAGCAAGAAGAGAAACTGCAGCTAGAGTACCGAGACATCATTGCTGTGAAGCTACTGAGAAGATCCATATAACGGAGACAGACTGGATATTACACTGTATAGATACTGTATGCAGAGAGAGAATAAGCAGAAAGAGTTGATAAAGCATATAGACAGTCTGATTTGATTGCTACTGTTCCATGTCCGGGGAGACAGAGAGTTTAAATGCTACTTTTCACAGCCAGAGCCGGGAAGGAAGAGCCATTATTCAACATGGTAACACCTAGAGGAGAGTGAGACAAACAATCTTGATGGCTCAGAGGACATCATGAACACATGGACGGCATGTGTGTATGTGTGTGTTAGTTTCCCCTAGAACTGAATAGATGCAGTGGGTCACCCTGTTTTAAGGAGCTGTGAAGTCACCAATTGGCTTCAGTGGGATCTCGATGGTCTACACACTGCTAGAGAGGCTTTTCCACCCTGATAATTTGAAAAAGAATAGGGGAGACACTGATGTGTGTGTATGTGCGGGTGTGTCTTCTGCTATAATCAGAGCAGACAACAAATGCACAAAGTGGGAGCTGACTGAAGTGGCAGCAGTCATCTCTCACTCACTCATACACACATATACTGTAACATACTGTACATGCACACTGTACACACACGCACACTGTACACACACACACACACACACACACACACAGAGGAGAAAATGGCTTTCATTTCAACAAAAATCAACCATTACCATTGGAGGTAATGACAATATTGACAACAAAAACATGACATCTTTGATATCAATAACAACAGTGACACCTATAGTACAGCAATAATATAAAAACTTAAAAAAATTCAAGTCCTGACTTAGTAACACTGATGTTTTGTGAAAAAAAAGAAAAGAAAAGAGAAACAGATGCTTTCTGGGAGGGGAGATGCAGGCTGGGAAAGGTATGTACATATACATTGTGGCTGAAAGACACTTGACACCTCATGTAAAGTACGTGAGACAACAGAAAAACAGCACTGAGAGCGCAGATCCACAACTTCTCCTTTGCAATCACAATTATTTTTCACAAGTATTAATTAACCTGGTGTTGGCAGAGGATGCCTTTGTGGCTCTGTCCATTGTAAAACGAGAGAAGAGAAAACAAAATGACAACGTAAATCAGGCAAAACTGGCACCGGAACAAAAAGCAGAACCTGAATTCCATACACTTCACTTTGCAAAATACTTCTGACGAAAAAGAGAGAGAACAGGAGAGAGAGAGACAAATAATCAATATTGGACGACCCAGGAGCAGCACTGGACTTTCTTTCTATGTACACTTTTTTCCTCTGTAACATAATAATAATAATAACAATAATAATAATAATAATAATAATAATAACAACATATGGTCTATTCAGAATGTATTCCTGTACAGTCTCTTTAAACGGACGTAGGAAAAAGTGTGATGGAGAAGCATGCAGCCTCTTGGCTGGTCTGCCCCGTGTAAATGTGAAAAGCAGAGTTATCTTGGTGCTGGTTGCAGACAAAATGTCTGCCAGTCCAGTCAGTATGGCTACATTTCTTTTGAGTGGTTTCAACCACCTGCCCACATGCTAAAAAAAACATAACAAAAACAAAACAAAACAAAACAGGGGGCACAATAGATTTGGTTTTGCAGGTCCGGACGTTATGTCATCCCACTCTTCCTTCCCTTTTTCTCCCTCCTAGCTGACCCCTGGTGCTCCAGCAGGGGTCAAACAGCATCATGTGTTGAGGTTAAGGGTCAACAAGAGGCCCAACTGTGTCTCTGTTTCCTACCTAATTCACTCTGCCGTTCACATTAGTCCTCCTTGCATCATCCATCGTTCTTCCTTGTCAGTTGCTTGTCATCTCCTCTCTTGTCCCCACATCTGTCAGCAGTCCATTGACTGGCACAGGGGGAGGAAGGGGGTGCAGGGGTGTGGGATGGGGGCACTGAGGAGGGGCAGCAGGCAGCGTCGGGCACTAACCTCGCCCCGTGACCAGCCTCGTTTGACCACAGACTCTCCCTCCTCCCCTTCACACGCACCACCCTGCACTGGGACGGGCGGCGACACTGAGCATTTAACCCTTCCCTCCTTCACTTCACACCATGAACTCATTGTTGCCGTACAGAACCAGCTGCTGTGGCGCTGAGCTGAAGTCCGGGTCCCTCCGGTGGCTGTCCGAGGGCTCGCGGGGTGAGCTGCGGCTCAGCCTGAGCCTGTGACGGCTTTTACCTGTTTTGGGTCCCCCCTCTGCTTCGGCCAGGGGGGCACCCAGGCCGCAGGAGGTGAGCAGGGGCCCGGAGGAGGAGGAGCGGAAGCGGTAGTGGGGAGACGGAGAGCCAGAGGTGTTGGATGAGAGAGAGGACGATAGGTGGTGCAAAGAGGAGACGGTGGACGCAGAGTCAGCTGAGTCCTGGGAGTCAGGCTGGCGGCGGAGGGCTCGTCGGCTCTTGGCCTCCGACTTCCTGGAGCGGTAGGTGCTTCGCTCTGCTGAGAGAAAGAGTGTCAGTGGCAGAAAGGCACAGGAAGAAACAGCCGTGCATGCGGTTATTTTGCGTTATTGACAAATGTACAGACAGAGCCTCTAGATATTTCTTCATTTCATTCTTTCATTCCATCATTTCATCCAGTGTGAGCATTGTGGAAGGAGAGCACCACATGAAATTTGTACCCCAGGGCCCCATGGTCCTATGACCCTTGATGACAATGTTTACTGTGATTCTGGGTGGTTGGTTTGCAAACAGAACTTTGCTGTCCTTCGTATCTCATGAGTGAAACTCATTTTGTGGATATATACCTGACATGGAAGTCATATGATTACATTGTTGTTCAGATATACAGTATCAGCGACAAACAATATATACACACATACACACCCACATACAGAGAGCACTAACCAGAGGGCTCGGAGGCGGCTCCTTCCGTCTCCATGGTGATGTTCTCAGAGCTATCTGCTGTGCCGATGGAGGCTTCTGACTCAGGAGTCTCATCATCTGATGCCCGCGGCTCCAAGATCAGCATCTCATATGTTAATTCCTCCCTGCCGACACACACACACACACACACACACACACACACACACCCCATCACTGAAAATCCACTAAAAGCTCACAAGCTTGGTTGAGGTCCATTGTCTGTCTAACCCATTTGAATTCCATATTAAAATTTAAGTTGAAGGCCTGATGCTCTTATCAACAATATAATACGTTTCAGTTTGCAGACCACTAACTTTATGAGCACCACCAGAGAAGTTGTGTGAAGGTCTGAATAATTTTGTCCAGACAACAGATGTAATAAATATTGCCATGTCCTTTGAGTGATCGTGTATGACAGACAGGTGCTCAGTAAGGAAATGAGAGCCAGAGAGTAAATGATAAATAGGTATTGAGTCCAATGGAACCTATTTTTTTTTCAACGCAGAGCTACAATTTAGTTTAACTGTAGTGGCTTTACTTAAATCACTAAAACATTAGGGGGTAATTACGTCATGGTACTATGCTTAGTGTCTTGTTTTTGGTTAGTGATTGTGTTTTGTTGCTCCCAGTGTTTTCATTGTGTTTGGTGTTGTTTCCTTTGTCCTACTGTGTCACTCATTAGTGTTTTTACCTGTGTCTAACTGTGTCTTGTTTGCGCTTCCCAGTTTCTCACACGTGTCCTAAGTTGTGTATCAGCCCCGATTGCTCTGTTCCGCCCCAGTGTGTCCTTCAGCCTATCCTCTGTGTTCTCCAGTCTTGTGTTCCAGCCCCTTCCCCCAGTGTGTCTTGTTTTCCCCAATTAGTTCCTAGTGTATTTAAGTCCTCCTGCTTTCTCTAGAGTTCATTATTAAATAGCATTTCTTCATGTAACCTGCTTCTGCTCCTGTGTTTGGGTCCTCCTAAATTCCATATATGACAAATTATGACAAATTATTAGTAACTAGTAAGCTCTCTGATAGTAGAAATGGAGGTTGACATTACAGACTGGAATAAACAAAACTTATGCCTTATCACAAAATTACAGTATCCAAAATTCAGCCAGAGAGACATCGTACTTCTCCTTCTGCAGACTCTCGATCTGCTCAGTGAGGACTCGCTCCTCCTGCTGCATGGCCAACTGCTGCTGCTCGCTGAGCCCCGCCTCTGCTGCATCATCTCCTCCTCCTCCTGCACTGTCTCCATCCGCCGCTGGAGGCACCCTGGGGCTGAGAGGCGGTGAGGGGGTATGGGTGCTGCTTTGCCGTACACGGCTTTTGCTCTGTGAGATGAAACACAGACACACACACAAGAGAGGCTAATGTTAGTACGGCAGAGACTGACTGGTAAGCTGCCATTCAGTTTACTGATGTTAACAGATGGAGCACAGACACTTGGCATAAATATGCTTGGATGTTTTGATCACACACAACCGATATACTAACCATATATAAATATTTGGACCACATGATGTTATGACACCACCGCTAAGAAACTAGGGGGTGTGCAGGGTAGCACCACATACACACGCACACATAAACACACAATGCACAGACGTGTTGTCTTTCACACAAACTCACACTTAGGTATGCATTACCTTAAGTTTAGCTGTGTTAGGCTGCATGTTAATAAGTTGCAAAGCGGAAACAGAAAGCAAAAGGTGGTCAGTGGTGTCAGCGCAGTGAGAGTTGGACTGCTGCTCTTTCGCCACAAACACAAACATCAATCAAAGATTAACAAGAATCTTCCTCTTCTGCTGGAGGGGAAAAGGCCCTGTCCTGTTTATGTGGAAATGCTGGGTTCCCTCCTTCCTTGTTTTCACTGGGTACATTGACATTCTTAAAAGGTATGATATTCATGTCATGGTTCCCCAAAAAATTGTATGACATTGTGGTTAGCATTTCTCACTGAAACATGTAGTAACCACTAGCCACATGCTAGGTTGTTAGCGTGAGTCTAATGGTTTGAATAGAGGCTTGACAGTCACAAAACTCCAAGAAACCACAGCTAGTGCCGTTACAGATGTCCACTGGATAATTAAAAAACATGACATGAACAAAGGCTAAGGTACTTTTTTCACCCAAATGTTGGCTGTAAGGCACCACTGCTTCCTAGACTGGGTCAGTGTTAGGTTTAAGGTTAGAGGTGGAGAAGTGCTGCCTACACGCAACTTCCAGGGCAAAACAAGTTCCCTGGACTACGATAAACCTTCTACGAAAAATGCAACCCTATCAAGCTGGAGATTTAAACTTATTAACCAATACACAAATAACTCTTTTCCTTGTTAGCAATATCCATTGGTTGCAGAGAGATATAATGCCAAAGTAAATAAGCCAATCTTTGGTTTATTCAAGCAACATATGATATATTCCATGATACTCTGTGTTGCAGGACAACACTTTCCAACTATCAGCAAAAATATGTGACAGAAACAGCCAGAGAGAGAGAGAGAGACAGAGTGTCAGACACCTAAAAGATAATCAATTTACAGACTGACAGACGTTACAAATATATAGGATCGGACAAGGACTTTACACACAATATGGGCAGGCGGAGCTGGTAGACGTGCTAACTGACAGCGCTATTGACAAATGGGCTGGAGGACAGGACTGGTGGTGGGCACATGGAGTGGGAGGGGCATACATACCGGGGTGGCAGTGCGGGTTATGCTCATAAACCTAACAGCAATTAGTACTGGTTTCTGAAAGGGAAGGGTGGGGGGAGTAAGGGAGGAAGGAAGGACAGGTTAGGGTTAGGAGGTTGATAGAGAATCTTGATACAACTGGTTTGTTAGAGGATTTTGGGAGGCTTGTTTATCACAAACAAGGTAGAAGCAGGTGTCTCATTTTATGCTTGCCAGAAGGGCAGGCATTTACATGTGCCAGTATGTCTTTGAATGTAGGATTTTCACAGGGCCCTTAATGAACTGCACTGTTTAAAATGCCTTTGGTAGTAACTACCATAGGCTACTTTCTGTTGATTTTTCTCCGTCCATATCACATTTCTCTATACTTCAAAGTGCATGTGGAAACTGTTCATTAGATATAGTAGGAGAAGGTTCATTTCAAGTTCCCGGATTCCGTGGTCAAGTGTTAGTTTATAAGATTACAACTGTTTAATTTAGGTTTTATGTTTTGTCTGTTGGACATCTTTGTTCTAAGTGGTTAACTGCTTTCATTATATATCATTATGGGTATATATTAGCAGCAATGTTAGTCGTTAAGTTGTAGGAGTGAGCTATTGATGATTTCATTTCATGACATTAGATAGATATTCACAGTTGGATAGCATATAAGTAGCACTGAGCAAGTTCTAATTTGCTTTTGTCTGTTGTTTCATTGGTTGTGTTCTTGATTCCCTCCTTTCTATTTTATAGATGGACTTTTTTTGAATATAGGAAAGAACAAAAATGTTGGGAGCCTTGGACCCTGCCCTTTTGGCATTAGCTCCTACTTAACCATTAACCACTTAACCATTCACATATGTCAGTGTTGGGTGTTAAATCTGAATGTGGTTGGATCAGTGTTCAAGATGTACCCCCTCTAGTATGATTTCTGAGCTCTTGGTGTGCATGACAAAAATCCACTACATTTGTTGATGGAAAGATGCAACACAGAGGAATGAACTCCTGCCATGGCCTTTTGGAAGCCATGCCAGCCTCTCATGGAGCTGATCACTGCAGTGTGTCAGCATTCAAACAATGAGTGAGGAAAACAGGGCATTACAATTTGGAACAAGTAGGAAAACATCCATCTCTGCCACAGACAATGACAGGCAATTAGGCTTGTTTAATCAAATCTCTTCACGTGCATTCTTAGTCTGTAACTTTGTGTCAATCATATACTACTTATTATTAGTACTACTGTTAAGTCTGTACTTTATCTGTCTACAGTATAACGCACACACTCAGCCTTAGCCTTGATAATATAATTGCTCTGATAAAAGCATTATGCACAGTGGTAACTCATCAGCTATTACCATATAAGAAAAAAAATCCCAGCAAGCATTTATGCATTAACCCGCCTCCAGGAGCATCCAGAGGCTGTGATTGGCTCTTGTGCTCTTACCATGGATTTCCTAATGTGAGTCAACCTGCTCTTGGCCTTAGTCTCTGCAAACTCCAGACTGCTGATGTCCTTCAGACGAGCCTTGTACTTGCTCATCTGCTCATTGATGATCAGCTCCACACACCTATGGAAGAGAGACACCATAGAAGAGAATAGAAGGGACCCTTAATAATTTATCCCCACTTCAATGGAATGGAACCTTAATTTAATTTTATTTTATTTAATTAAAAAAAGGTAAGACATTACTAAATAATAATAAAAAAAACATATTAAATATTTTGTCCAGTATGTTTTGGGCATAATGTCTGTTTGCAGGTGAGGTAAAAAGTTCATTTAGGACACTGCAGGAGGGCTGAGAAGGGCAGCCGTACGCGGTAGTCTTGCTGATGTCCTGGACGCTCTGCAGCGGGTCGATGGTGTCGGGGCAGCGCAGGATGCACGGAGCAAACACTATGGCCAGAGCATTGGCTGACATCCTGTTGGTCTCCTCCTGTAGGGCAATCCTGCAACATACCACAATATAATTCTGTTACAGAGGGTCTCAGATTTTGAAGGTGAGAGATTGTGGCACCCATCATCTTCAAATACAACTGAAAAAACAAAACAAAAAAAAAAAAACAAACAAAAAAAAAACAATACAGCACTGGGGCAAGTTACTTAGCTCCAAGGGAAAAAAGATTCAGAGCTTTTAAAACCTAATTTTCTGTCTGGGTTAGGGTTACACTGCTGGTGTAGAATCTTATCCCATCACTGACCTGACCAAGTGGAAAATGAGGCGCTCCAGTGTGCTGAGGTGGGTCCTGCTGAGCTGGTCGACCACAGAATACACCCCTCGGATCACCTCCCGCTTGTCTGGTTGACCTGAACCCGCCCAACACAGAATTAAGACATATAGTTTGATATTCATGAGCTCATTCACTTCAATTTGATGAAAATTCACACAACAATGCACCTTATGAAACTTATCCTCGGCCATGGGACCCTCAGGAATTGATTCTGACAAAGTAACAAAGAACAGCAAAAAACAGCCACTACAGATGATGATTACGTGCTTACCCATGGCTCGAAGAAACTCCTCATAAAGTTCAAAGGTCATGAGAGGGCTGGGCAGGTCACGGAGCCACTGTTTGAGCACGCTGGCGATGACGTGGATGTTGTAGTCATCCAGGCTCACACTATTCACATCTGGGACAGAAAGATAAGTTCAGGTGAATCAATGTAACAAGTACAGTGGAGGTTCAGTAATAAACAGCTATAAATAACTGGAGCAGCCTGAATGAGTTTGAGGCAGACTGAAGTGACGATTGCAGGATCTAAAATGTCTAAATGTAAATATAAAGGCTTTGATATAAAAAGCTTCCTTCTAACTGCCATGTGTTTATATAGCATTTGGTAATATTTATAATGTTACGAAACAGTCACACAACATGACATAACTAGCAATGAACATTTGTTAAAATAAATTAAGTGTAAACATATACATTGCAAAAAAAGTCTTCGTCTTAACAAATCATTTAGACTCATATTCTAAGTGTGGAATGAGTTGAGGGGGGATGAGGGTGATCAGCGTGGGATGAGATAATCTCCCATTTCCAAGGCAGATCAACTTGTTTCCAGACTTTTCTTGAATCAAGTGTCATTTTCTTGATACCGATGAGCTGATCTGTTTTTTGCTGCCTTGTTTCAACAGATTTAAACAGATTTGTGTCCTGAAAAATTCCCAAATCAAGTCAAACTGCACTGGAAACAAGAAGGTAGATTTTTTTTTCACTTTCACTCCCTTTTTTGCATTGTATAAAATAAAACCCTTGCTATTTGCCCCTTTGGATTAGGCCCCTGCCAATCCCACCTGTGTCCAGCCCCTGCCGGAGTTCTTTGATCTTATTGGTGGAGCCAGACTTCCTGTAGATTCCCTCAGTGTAGAGGCCATGCATCTCAATGTAGTTGATGAGTTTCTCCACTAGGTGGGGCACTGTGCGCTCCTCGCTGGTGAGACGGGACAGCTCCACGCAAAACTGCCGTGATGAAAGCTCTGGATCATACTGAAATGGTCACCCATACAAATCCAAAGATACACACACACATACATGTGCATGGATACACACACACACGCGCGCGCACACACACACACACACACACACACACACACACACACCACATGAAAAAAGTCTAAATTACGAACAATGTAACTGAGGAGTCTTATAAGAGCTAGAAATCCTGAAGGAGGCACAAAAGAGATCCTCTTGAGAAAAACAGTAAATACCAAAATCATCAGCAATAAAATGAAATAGCTTTTAGAAACAATAAAACCTTAAGAAAACACACTCTTACCTTTTTACTGCACTTGGTGGTCATCTTGGAGCAGCACTTCCTATGGCAGGCGTAGCGGCACACTGTAGACAGCAAATACAACACAATCAGACTGAAGGCATTTCTCCGACCTCCATACAGACGAAACAACAGCTGCAGTCGGTCCACGACCACCAAGCTGCATGCAGGTGAATGCAGAGCAGGCAGAATGTTTGGAAGAGATGGGTCGACCCTCAGAGCTGCCATCAGCGAGTGGAGATGGAGCTTATAACCGGATAAAAGATAGATTTATGAGCTGAATGGCAGATGTAATCAAATTTTTGGGACACTTAGGAAGGCAGGACGTGTGTTTATTGCGTGTGAGTATTGCGTGTGTGTGTGTGTGTGTGTGTGTGTGTGTGAATAGAGCATGGGGGGGGGTGTAAAGTACTGTGTGGATGGAAATAAAAACTACACACGGGCATGAGTGCCTGTGGGTAAGTGAGTTAGATGAACATTAAGAACTCGCATTGAGTGTGTATGTGTGTGTGTGTGTTTCAAATATTAGGCAGCCTTGAACATCTTTTGGTGGCTTACAGATTGCAGTCCTAGCCGACAAAACAACAAGCAGCATTCTTATATGTCTCTTCAGGTAATAAACGGCTGGACAGCACGGCAGAGAAGATGCTTTTTGTATCTTTAAATGTCATTAAATCATGGTAATGAAAAGATTTAGAGTTAGCACACTGAATTAAAAGTTGATCCCAAAGTTTAATGAAAATCTTATCAGTGTATCAATCATTTGAGGATCTTCATCAGGACAGATGAGTAGGAGGTGTGTAATTAAAAATATTTTTCTTAGTATTGTGCTGTTGATGGATGTTTTCATCCTTCTGAGAGATGTGTACACCTGAGTAACCTGCTTTTATTATTATTTTTTATTGGAATCCCTTGTTGCCATCATGTACAAAGTGGCTCATTTGAGTTTCTCAGAGAATTATTCAACTTCCTTGACCCAAATCCCTACAAAATTCCAGAAATTCCACAGCCAGTGGGAACCCTGTACCAAAATATTTGAATCTTACAGTGTGGAAAGTACTGTTTAAATTCCCTCAGCTGAATAATTCCTTTTCAATGTACATGTGTGCTGTGAGTGTGTGTGCATGTCCAGCCCTCAGTCCTCACATTTGCAGACGCAGGCTCGGTCCATCATCCAGATGAGGGAGGAGCAGTATTCACAATAGGTGGGGATGCTGTACTGAGTGGACTTGAAGATGTGGCCGTTGTGCTCCTCCACCTACAGGGGGCAGCAGAGGCACTGCTCAGCTCAAAGCAAATCTACTACATTCAACAGGATCATGCCTTTCATCCTAAATTCAAATTGTCTGATCTCTGAGTTTTTTAAAAGTTCCAAAATGCCTCCTCTCTTCTGCAAACATGTTTGTGTGAAGCAGCAGTGATGTTATTATTATTAGCTGCAATATGTTTTATAGTTCCTTGAACTGCAGCTTTATGCTATGACCTCTATATTCCTTAGTATCTCGTGGAATGACTGTCTTCAAATGCAAAGATTTAATGTTTTAATTAGTACACTTTGATGTTTGATCTGATATGAAACACCAGGAGAAAAGTCTGAGAGCCTTTTCATGGCCTTTTCAAGAAAACTCTGGAAAACTTTGTTATGAAGTCACTGCGGCTGTGGTCAGCGATTTCAAAGTTACTCAAGTACTCACTGTATATTAAATAAATCTGGATAAAAGTATCTGCTAAATGACTAAACTGAATTCAATCTCCTGTTTTCAAGGGTAAAAATGAACTGCAAACCTCTTCAAATCAAAGGACATCCCTGCTGTAAATGACCTGAACCACATGAGTGAAATGACCTGTGGATGTTAGACAGAGACAGAAACACCACTCACAATGTCAGTTTCCTTTTTTCTCCTCTTCTTGCGTTCAGGTTTGGGAGCCTGAAAAATCAGACAAAGCCAAATATGTTACCTTAGACTTTTGTCAACCCTTCGCATGTATTGAGCCAACAATAATAGATTTATTTATTTATTTATTTTTTGCTGTAAATTACTTTGTGGTAAATATTTTTTAATAAAAGCCCTCTAAAAATGAACTTGACTTGAATGTATATATGTTCTCTGATAAACCCAATAGCCAAGCTATTCCCCTCTTAGCTGCACCCATCCACCTCTTTCTTAAAGCTGTTCATCCATCAACACAGTTTTGCCCCTTTTTCTTTTGTAATCCATTTTGCTGCCACAGTTCTGTAGTACAGTTAGTGATCCTGTAGCTTTGTATTGTTATTTACCTTAAAAGTGATGAGCTACATTTAAAAGTTACTTTTTATTGAAGTAACTTACACATTTGCATTACCCACTTCAAAAACAAGCCACTGCTATATATATACAAAAACAAGCCACTATATATACTGCTATAAGATTAGACTCTATATCTCTCTGTATTTTGATATATTAATAATACAATATTGATGTTAATTACACAGATCTTATATTTTTCTACATATATATATATATTTCTACATGTCCATAGAACATAATATTGATGATAATTACTAGAGTACAATACAATATATATGTAATATGTAGGAACTAAAGCGGTAGGATCATGTAAGTTTTTAACTTCTTCCTACTCCCTTTTGAACATGTGCTGGCCATCTAGGTAATAGCATTGAATTTATTGATCTCTTTTTGTACTTTTCTTCTGTTGTCCTGTTGTTGCATTGTCTGTTGTCCTTTATACAACATGTTCAAAATAAATAAAAATTAATAAATATATATATATATATATATATATATATATATATATATATATATATATATATATAGCATCTGCTATGTGTTGTTGATCAATATTTTAAAATGCAGTGCATGACTGAGTAAGATGTTGTAAATAAGACTGTTAAGTGTTTTAAAAACAGCAAGCAATCTTATTTATAACAAGGAGAGTTTTTTCAATTAACAGGATGTCATCTGCAAGAGACATTGCCAGGCTTCCTATTTTTCCCCCCCTTTCTTTTTCCTATTTAGATTTTCTTTTTTACTTGGACTGACAAAAAATGAAACCGTATGACGCTTCATCCTAAGACTATGGTGTCTTACCCTGCCAATGGTTCCTTCCATGGGTTTGTACTCAGTCATGAACTCGTCCAGGAAGACCTTGAAGGTGTTGACCCACACCTTGACAGGTGACTCGCACCAGTCCCTTTGCTCCAGACGCATGGTCTTCTCCAGGATGTGCTCGAACAGGGCGTACAGGTCTTTGTAACGTATACTCTTCCCATCATCCATCTGATGGGGAGGAGAGGAGAGGAGAATGTGGTAAGAGTGGTGTATGTTGTTTGTATTTGGAATGACTAGTCAGATTAATTTTATCATTCTTTACTTTACATGAAATCCAGCGAATCCAGTGAGACATTTGCCAGACGCTATTTAATGTTAAAACAATCCTACATCATACATACAAAAATGTTTGATGGTTCATTCTAGTCATTGCCTCACTGGACAACTCAATGCAGAGAGTGTAGACTATCACAGAAAAGTATCTGAGAGTCAATTAAATGTGCTTTTCTGTGATAGACAACTTCCCTGACTTCCCCATCTCCACTGAGCTGATGTGGTAAATACCACCTATGTGGTACTGCAAGCAAGTGAAAATAAACACTGGAAGAGAAAAAACAAATTACTTCGATGTTGACCCAAATCTGAACACTAGAGCAGCACTCACAGCCAGGGCAGTGGAGTAAGAGTTGAAGATGTTGATCCTGAACTCCTTCAGGGCCTTCTTGAAGACGACGTCCACCATGGTGTCCTTCTTACCGTCCTCAGACTCCAAGTCACCAATCTGGAGAGACAGACACTGTTCAATTAAAAGCAACTGGGGAAACATGTGGACGGAGCAGAGATAATACCAGGGAATTACTGAGGAAAAAGACACCCATTCTAAGCAGTCCTTGGATAAAATGAGACACACACACACACACACACACACACACACACACACACACACACACACACACATATATATATATGACCTGACCTTCTTCATGAGGAAGTCGTTCATGCTGCGGTAGTCATGGGCCGAGGTGAGGATGTGTAGGGCGTCATTCTGCCACTGGGCCGGTTCCAAAGCGATGCTGCTGATCTTGAAGCTGCGGCGCCTTCTCATCTTAGGAGAAGGCTCTTTGTTTTCCTTACTCTCCCTGGTCCCCCGTGGAGGAGCACCTGCTAGGTCTGGGCTGTGTGGAGGAGATGGGCCCTCTGGGATAGAAGAGAGCAGGACAGAGACGAAGGAGGAAGGTGGAGAAAAGAACAAGTGACCAAAACAGATGGAGAAGTTTGTCTAAATCCAATAACAGGAGTTTAGCCTTCTTTCTAAGACTCTGAAATCTGTTGCTACTGTGGAAAAGTATTCTATCTTCTGCACTGTGTTGTCTTTAAACCCGGAGAGTCTTCACAATCAATATCAAGAGGCACTGATATTACACTTCCAGTGCTGATACTGATACCAAGTGCCAATCTGATCCAGTACTTTAAGTGAACAGAGTAGGCTTAGACCATTAGGGTGGGTTCATTGGACAAAATAATTTATATGAAATCCTTCTTTTCCCACCATTTGAGAATTGCAGGCTTTAGTGTGCCAAAAATAAAAATCAAGACAATTTGCTTTTAATGCTGACATGTTACTCAAAGCTTTTGGTATGGCATATTAGTCTTGGGTAAAAACTCTAATACTAAAATCTCCAATACTAATGTTAGCCTGGTGTTAATATTGGTGCATCCCTAATTTCAGGTTATCAGATGAATACGTTTTAAACCCTGGTTTAAAACGTTTTAAACCCTGGTTTAAAACGTATTCATCTGCTCATCAGTTGGTTGAGTGATGGTTTTTTTTTAAATTAGTTTCGCAAGGAAGGTTTGCAGTCATGGGCCACCTTTACTTGGACTGGAACAATTACTACACTATACTACAGTGTACTACACTCTATGCTACACTGTACTATTTACTACATTGTGCTACTTGGAGCAGTCAGGATGGTGTGGTGAGTCTTTCAACTGAACGATGTGGGTTCACACCCCTGTGTTGGAAAGCCCTACCATCTTGAGGTTTCCGTTCTGTTCTGACCTCTGACCTCACTGTCAAGAAAGGGCAAGAAAAAAGAAATTTCATTTTCAAAACAGACTTAAGGGTCAGGGTCTCTTTACCATGTGCATCACCAGCATCACTCCTGCTGCCCTGCTTGTCTCTTGACAGTTTTTTCTCGCCGTGCTTCGTCTTACTCCAGAATCGCATCTTTCCTCTCATCCTGCTGTATCACAAACACACACACACACACGCACACACACGCACACACACGCACACACACACACGCACACACACACACACACACACACACACACACACACACACACACACAATTTCTGCATCATCCTACAAATCTATAAATCACACACCTCTAACATAATTTTGCTAACTTTGAAAATGAACAGATGTTTCATTCCAATGTGAGACGTCCACCATTGAAAGAAAGTTGCAACTTCTCTTATAAAGAAATTAACAAAAATTTAAATTTAAACAATATAATGTATTGCAATTTCTTCTCTCTAAAAACACATCTACAACACATGTTTATAGCAAATATATTCTGAAAAAAGCAGAGGTGTCATACTTTAAAAAATAGTCAGGAGTTTTTCCTGAAACATATCAAATGTTTTTTTTTATTATCTTCTAATGCCTCTAAGATCATCATATAAGGGATAATAAGAAAATGAATTTAATTTTCAATTTCTTTACAAGCACCTACTTTAACAGATGTTTCCTGTTTTCTACAGCTGATAGTGATGAATGAGCTTAATTAATCTGGAATAAGTGAAATGTGTAGAGAAAGATGAGCAGGATCTACCTTCCATCCTGGCTGGATGTCTTTCTGAGGGCCTCCACTTTGCCCAAGTCTCCTGATGACATGGTCTTATGGATCTTCTTCTGATCTTTATGAGAAGGCTGGTGAGCAGATTAGGATACATTTAGAACTGCCCTTTTCAGAGTGAGACACCTGACACTAATGCAGGTGATTTGACAGAGGTGGTATTAGTATTTGGTGGAGGTGTGTTGCCTGTCTTGTCCATCTCTGTAAACTGTTGAGACACAACTGTAATCTGGTATTCCACAAATCATGACAACCCCAGGATTAATGTACACTATTCAAGTTCAAATCATATATCATGTATTATACATATCACCTTTGACACTATTGTGTATATTTTTACATTGGAAAGGCAGTATTTAGAAAATTACCATATTGGCCAGAATACAAGATGGCCCTGATTCTAGGACAAAGACCCTTTTTCAGCATCAGTTTATGGGAAAAAAAAAAAAAAAAATCAAGAGCATATCTTGTTTTGTTTTGTTTTTTTAATACAACAAAAATCATTTCATATGAGATAGATAAATGGATAAATAAATAAATAAAGGTAGGCTGGTTTGCAGCATTTTTAAATCAATCTAAAACAAAAAATTAAAACATCGCAGTGCAAAAAAAAGTGTAAACATCTAGTCGAATTGTAGACTGGTATAGAACTTGGAAAAAACAAACAAACAAACAAACAAAAAAAAACAGCCTTGACTGTAATAAAACTAAAAATAAAAATGAAATTAAAATAGAAATGAGCTGACTTCTTTAGCCTAACTCTTTTTGGCTACAGGGAACATGGCTCCCCAGCTTTTTTCCTAGTCCTTGAATGCAGGAAGACCTCACTTTTTCAGGTGTAATTTCCAGATAGAACTATCATCTTATATTTGGGACAATATGGTATATATTGCTACACAATTTGTTCAAGAGTAAACAAGGGGTTTTATAGTAATTTGGCATATTGAGTACATAATTTGGCATCTGGTGATGAGTGCAAAATTGTTGCATTACATGAGTAATTCTAAGCAAGTGACTTGAGTAACTACATAATACTACAATAAATTCATTTTTTATTTTTTTGGATAGCACAACCTTAAAACTTGAGAAACAACAACATCGACAAAATATCTAGTGAGTCTAAAGACACTGAAAAAACACTGTGACATCGAAGGAAAGTGAGAGAGAAGTCATGCTTGTAAGGTCCTGTTATGGAAATAAGACAATGACATCGTTAGTAAAGAGTTTCAGTGGTTCCAGCATGCATGAGGAACGGTTGGTGTGCAATGCAACATGACCCTTGTAATAGTGCTTTTAGGATAAGAGGGATTGTTGGAGGTCCAAATGTGGGCAGAACCATTAAGAAAAACAGGTGGTCAGTCCTTACTCTGCAAATATCTCTGGTCATTGCACCTAAAAGATGAGGTAGTTAGCGGGATACCCTAGAATGTTGGCATTTTGAATTTTAACCTTTTTATTATTATTATTCCTAAACCACTTGTCACGTTAAGAGTAAAAGAGTTCTATCGCCAGCTTAAAACCAGCTTGTGATACCATTCCACACCATATCCAGTTCATATCAATGTCTATATATGAGCTAATGAGCTAACTTGCTGTGACTGTGCAGCTGGAGAGTCAGTACAGAAACCTTTTCACTGTAATGTGTCATCTGTTTGGTGAAGTAGAACAGAAGAATAAAATTCAAAATGCTGAAGTATCCCTTCAAAAGAACAATTAGTTGCATGAGATCTTAAAGAAAGTAATGACTAGAAGTGATGGCTTACCATGGCCCAGCCTTTAAACCCATGACAATCTGGGTGACTTGCCAGGCAGTTAGACTAGCCATGGTGACGGTCAGTTTGAATGAAAAGATTTTCAATCTTTTCATTTTTTGACACTACTGTGAAGACTCAGGCAAAGAGCTGGCACATTAGCATAGAAACACTTTGGTGATACTGTAGAGCAGCAGTCAAACAGTCCGACAGTAGTGAGGTTAGCAGTGTTAAAAGGCTCCTCCTCCAGCCGCCTGTATGAGTGGACATGAGACGGTTGGTTCGTCAGAGGACTAGCGAGCTCCAGAGGTCGGGGCATTTACCATCTCAGAGTCACTGTGACAGTCAGCCTCAGGGTGGGCACGTGGGGGAGACAGGGTGGGGGGCAGCGTGCAGGAGAGGGCAGGGATGTAGTATTCATCATCATCATCCGACTGGGTCGCCCCCTCCGAGTTACAGCGGGTAAGAAAGTCGGAGCGCGTCCGGGACATTCGTGCTTTCTTTTTGGGGCCTGGGCGGCCCACCTGCTTCTGGGCAATCACAGGGATATCAAGTCAGCTGCTACATTGAGTATGTGTGTGTGTGTGCCCGTGTGTGTGTGTGTGTGTTTGCGGGTGTGCGTGCTTGTGTGCGTGCATGTCCTACCTCTCTGTTTCTGGATCCACCAGCTCTGGAGCTGGAGGTGTCATCTCTTAGCAGGGCTAGTGACCTTTCCTGGTTAACCAAATCTTTATCTGACCTGCAAGACAGTATGGAAAATACATCTATTTTACAATTTGCTGCAATGGAAGGAAGACCTGGAAGGAAGGACTCCAACGATGGATGATTTTCAACATTAAAACTATTAACTATTAAACCCATGACAACGTTTAAAAATTACATGTTCATCTGTCTGAAGATCTAAATGGTATGCTTAAAATTGACCTCATGAAGAAGATGGTTTTCATTCAACAGAAGCAATGTTTTTGTCAAAAACAAAACAAAAGCAAAACAAAACAAAACTGCACTTTAAAAGTCCACTCACTTAGAGAAGGGCAGCTTGCGTCTGGGCGGTGAGAAAACAGCATTTGAGGGCTTTTCCATCATGTTGACAATAACAGTCTGGGCTGAGCTCTTCTTCTGGGCTTTTGGTGGTTTGGTCTCCAGAATAGGGCTGGATGCCTCCTTTGCAGGCCGTCCAACCCTCCTCTCCTGCTGACTGGGGAGAACTCCAGGAACGTTGGTCTTAGGCTCCATAATGATCTGGATGTCCACCTCAGAGGAACAAACCCCTGGAGCTTCAAGGGTGGTGGAAGAGGGAACCTTAGAGATCGTGTCTCCCTCAGACAGATCTCTTGTAACCTGGGTAGTAGTCCTAAGAGGCAGTTCCTTTTCCAATTCCACCTCCAAACCTGCAGTGGAGGTCAGGTGGGAACTGGATGACATTACTGCCATTTGAGAAGCTCTTTCAAGGGCTTGGGCTGCCTGCAGCTCACACTCTTCCACTGGGCTCTCTTTCTGCATGCTGATTACCACTACTACTGGCCTTCGAGATGTGGACTCCCTTCTCTCTTTATATGATTTGCTGGGGCTATCAAATTTCGGTTCCTGAACAGGGCTTTGGTCAGAAGCAATAAAAAATGTTGCTCTAGGAGCCTCCTCTTTGATTGGCGAATCCATCATGGCCTTTTCATTGTAGTTTGTATCTCTAAGCCCCTCATGCAGTGGATGAATCTCAGGCTGGAGCATTTCCAAGCTAGAATGTTCTTGTACAGTCAACTGAGAGCCGAAATCTCCAGAACCCTCCGTCTCCATGTCTTCCACACTGAGCAGTTCAAAGCTCCCATGGCTAGCCAGGGATCCCCGGGGTGAATTTCTGTGACTGTTGTCCAACTGACAGGCGCCACTGCCTGGGATCGAGTCCTCTGGCAGAGCACCTCCCACACTAGTGGTTCGGACCTTTAGAAGCTCTAAGCTGAACTGTGCCTGTTCGAGCTCTCTCATCCGTCTGCTCTCCCGCTTTGACCTTGTCCTATGGCTTGTCTCATCTGTGCTCCTACTTCTTTCTGTGTCCTCTTCTTTTTCAGCGTCACATACATCTAACAATGGCGACTTGGAGTCCTCATCAGGTTCTGTGAGATCCTGGACTTCATTTTCATGTCTTGGTAGGCTGAGGTCCTCGATGGTTCCTGTATCCAGGACCATCATTCCCTCTGCTTTCTCTTGAGGTTCACCGTTTTGTCTTTCATGCTGCTCCTTCAGCTCTCTAAACCTACATACATTATTAATGAACAAAGAAAAAACAATGTTATTAAACTTTTCAAAAACATAGATTTCCACTCAGAGCAGCCAAAAAACAGCAATACTTTGCTATAAACTCCTCTATTTACCTGAGCCTGGCGATGTATCCCCTGCCTATCGCCTGTACATGCATCACAGTCCTGTATGTTTTACAGTAGTGGTTCCTCTCCCTGTATCCTCTCCAGGCCGTTTGAACTACAATGGCTGCCCGTGTCCTCCGCTGGCAGCAGTTTCTCCAGCTCCTCTGTATGACCAGAGCGGAGTTACGCCATTGTAGGAACCTCCTATGCTCCCTGTAGCCTCTCCATGCTGCCTGCAGACAAACTGCTGCCCCTTCCTCAACACCGGGATGGACTGCTGACTCTGACTGCTTGAGAAGGCAGCGTCGCCACCATTGCTGCATCAAAATGAAATGAAATGAAAAAAAAAAAAAAAAAAAAAAATCAGGACAAAATATTTTGTGTCAGAATGGAGGTGTAAATACAGGTGGCTTCCCAATAAAGAAGTTAAGCTAAGTTCAGTTTTATTTGAAGAAAGTCACTGGAAATTTCCAACTCCAATAGACTGATGGTTTAAAACCACTGGCCAGTTGCAACTAACATTGAAATGGGTCTGTTTTTCTTCAGTCTAATAAGGATTTGGATCAAAACTTGCTTGTGATCCCCCCCAAATCCCTGTGGAACAACTTATAAGTAACTTTGAGTTACTTGGACTATGGGTTGTAATTTTCACAAGAGAAAGGTATTTAAAGTTCATTTACATGATAATGTATTTGTATAGAATTCTTTTTTCAAATTTCATTGTGTCAAGTTTTGACTCTCCAAAATCATCTTATTGTCCCCTGGGTTGCTCTGATCTCTAGATTTGTTGAGACATGAATGAGCAAGAAAAGTCTGAGGAATATCACATTTTTGTTACTTATTAATAATATTTATAATATGATGACAATATGAAAGCCTATTCACAATGTATTTAAATGTATAAATTTAATTGACAGATTCATACAAACAGGATGAGAACACTTTGTACTGCAACAATCAACTAAATTTCATGATTCTAAACTTATAGTTTCTTCATTCTAGGCAGGTGGAAACAGAAATGTCTTAACTGCCTTTTCTGACTAACAGTACGCTGTCTTAGTACAACAAGAAGTGAAATGTTAGATGGCCTTTCACAATCCTCACATGGTGTGTTTAAGAAAAACAGAACATTTTTTTAAAAAAACAGTTGACAGTTTGTATATTCAGTCTTTTTCTCAATTCTTCTTCTGAATGTTATCTGTGCTTCATTGGCTCTTGGCCAACTCTATACTACTTATGGTCTGACTGAGTTTGTTTTCCTTCAGTCTGACAAAGATTTGGACCACTCTCCTCACAGGGCTCTTCCAGAAAAAACATGCCGACAGCGGTCTGAATATAGAGGTCTCACTCCATCATTCTCTTGGCTCCTTCGCTTCCTTTCATTCTCTCATTTTCTTTCTCTCATGGAGATAATAGAATGGGTTCTTAATGTCTTAACTATTCTTCTCTTGTTGAAATCACTGTTATAAATATCAGTGGGATAAAGTATTCTCCTATTTCAGGTGCATGTCAGGTTGAGCCAGACTGATTAGAAATCAACTAAGAATTAAAGTTATCCACCAAGCCACAAAGGTTACCCTCAATTGACTTAGTTTAATCCTTTCATCATTCTGCAAGCATAGGTGTCACATTTTTCAAACGGCAGATACGTATCTCATTTTGGAAAAAGCTCAATTTTTTAAAAAAGAAAATTGTTGAGGACATAACAGCTAATCATTTCAAATGGCTTGACTGATTTTGGAGAAAATTCACCCTTAAAAAAGAAAAGGCAAGTAGTTTCTATTTGTAGCAATTTGTAGCAAATGCAACAACACTTTATCATGCTATGTATAAACAGAAAGGCCATTTAGCCTTATTGGCCAATACCAATACCTTATTGGCCATCATTCTGAAACTGTTGGAATTTGCACTTGCAGCAGAAATTTGATAGTGACATACTAAGTAGAAGCATCACAGTTGTGACATCGCTGACCACTGTGCAACTCCACAGGAAGAAATGCAGGAAGAGTTTCGTTCAAAGTTTTCTCAGTTCTGCTTGTCTGTAAACCAAGTTGCAGGCTTCCTTCTTTAACTTTATGGCTATCACCATTCTCTTTTTCCAAGTCAACATGATTCTTCACCTGGATGATGCAGGTGGCCTGTCTCATATTGACAAAGTGCTTCCTCTCCAGGGCGGCCCTGAAGCGGCGCTGCAGCATGACAATTCGCCGCAGCACTTCCTGGTGGAGAAGCGTCTGGAGACGCTGACGCTCTGCCTCCCGCAGGAACACCTACACAACAAAGCAAGGTTCAGATACACCCACTACTGCCATGCTACCAGTGTATATGCACAAAGTACTATTTTGGATTAAGATCTCCACCAAAGGGTATGCATTAACCTAAACAGGAAATAGTTTGCAGAATCTGTACCATTGTGTTTCCAACTTGATATCCAGCAGGTGGCAGGTGAATCTGGCGGAAGAAATCTCTGATGCCCGACTTGGTTGGACTGGTGCCACGGGGTAGCAGGACACGAAAATGATGCACAAAGTCCTGGAAGAAGGTGTGTATAGTCAATAAACCAATGTAGACAGCGTCCTCGCTCTTTCAGAATGCATTGTGGTAGAAAGGGCATGTGCAGATACCATAGATGCCACTAAATGCTGCATGAAAACAGACAATCTTAGACTAAACCTCCTTTTCAGCTGTTGCTAAAAATAGTCAGGATCCAAAAAGTGAACATAAAAATGTTGGTCCTCATATAATTGGACTAATAATTGTGATTCACAATATCTATCTATAGCGATCATTATTTTTTAATCACATTTGTGTAGCCAAAATGGCAATATATCCCCCAGGAAAATACTTGAAGAGTCCTGAATAAACAGCCAGGAAAAAAACTCTCCAGGTAAACACCTTACATAAGCCTTTTTTTGTCAGCCACATCTATTTTGTATTTTTTTGTTGGCCATTTCTGTGGTTGTACATTTGTGAGTCTTTGCTATCAACACAATAAAATGACACTAATAAATAACTTTTACATTTGATCATGTCATTAAGTCTTTTTAAGAAGACAGTGGGAAGGGCTAACCTGGAAGGTGTACTTGATACTGTATCCTGATTGGCGGATCCGGACGGTCTCTAGCATACCTGTATACCTGAGCTGTCTGAGCACTAGGCTGTCACTGAAACGCAGTGGGAGCTAGACAGAAAGGGAGAGAGCGAGAGAGAGAGAGATGCTAAAAATTAAATGACACTAAAGAGATCAGTGGTTGAATGATTGTAACAGGGGAAATATTCAGTGATTAGTTAAATAACGGAAAGCGCGCTCGGTTCATAACTCACTTTCTCAGCATTAGAACGAATACACTTGACAAAGTACGGCTCTGACTGACCAAGAGTCTCCATCAGTTTGTTGAGGGATGCCTGTACACAGAAACACAAACCAGTGACAACACATCCTGATTGATCAACATCAAAGGAAAATGCCATTGTTTTGATATGGCTCATGCCTTGTACAAGGGTTGAATGCATTTAAAAATACAAAGTAGTTCAGATAATAGTTCATATCCTGGTTCAGGTACTTATTCAAGTTGGTTTGTTTGCAATGTCTTAATGCCTTAATCTCAAATAATCACTAACACATCAATAAAAAATAATACTACGAATATTACTAATGAAACTGAGGCAACTGTAGAACACAAAGTTACTGGATTGAGGTATATAGAAAATGTATGCATTTATGCAACATGCATCAATCACATTTTATAGATTTGGGACTAGGAATGCAAGAGTCCAGTGTAGGGGAGTTTATCTAAAATTTGGTGCATCAGAAACTAGCAGAATAATTGCAACTTGGCCACTTATGGTTCCATTAGCAGTAAACTGTAAGAACACAGAGAAAACAAGAGAAATGAGCAATACTTTGCTAATGTGCTTTATTTTTTATTTATTTATTTATTTATTTATTTATTTAAATAATCTAATAATCTTAATAAGGTTTCATCATGAATTTTAGTCATACTTGAGTGAAAGCTTAGGAAAGCAGCAGTGCATCTGTTCTTAGGACAGTTTGTCCCTACCCCTGCTGGTAATCATGACAGGCTCCTGCTGCAGCTGGTAAAAAGGCTCACTAATGTTGTTGTAATTCACAAACTCTACCAGCAGAGGGCGAGGTCAGCACTGACCTGAAACTGGGCGCTGATGCTGGGCGGTTTCTTCTTCTTGTGCAGGTGAAGCAGGGACTTGGTGATGCGGTCATGGAGTGTTACACTACCCAGATAGCGCAGAGATTTGATGTCCAACAAGTGCTGCACAAACAAAACCAGATACAATATATATTGAGCTTTAATGCATGTCCTCTACTCTGTCTCCCTCTGTCTTTCTACCAACTCAATAAATAGGAAATACAAGGGAAAGGACTGACTTGGCCCTTTAAAAAAAAAAAAAAAAAACAAGAGCAATGAAAGGAGGCATCATGCTGGAACCTTACCTTGGGAAGAGTGGGCTTACTTTTGCAGTTTTTGTTCCTCCTAAAGGGGACAAAATTGATTTCAGTAAGCAGACATTAAAGTGAACAGTTCAGTGAGTAATTAATGGGAAATACAAAATAAACCACAATCTGAATTTGGGCCAGTGAGAACCGATGTATGTATTATACATGTAATTGCAAACATGAAAAATAGAGTGTCCCATAAGAAATGTGTAGCAGTTGCCCGGCACATGTTCAGGCAAAAGAAAGCAGAGAAACATGATTGCCTTTGTTTTTAAGTAGAAAGACATTAGATGCCTCTGATGGGGAAATCTGACTACA